>NW_027172247.1:277500-282500 GCF_036898095.1 Palaemon carinicauda | reverse complement strand
TATATATATATATACAGTATATATAATCATATATATATATACAGTACATATATATATATATATATATATATATATATAAATTATATATATATATATAAACTATATATTTATATATATATGCCTATTTAAATATACATAATTATACACACATGCATATAAATACATACACATACATACATATATACATACATACATACATTCATATACACTCCAAGTTAATTGATTTTATATACACACCGACAGTAAATGTAAAAAAATGATTTACTCTTATATTTCGATCAAGCTTCGAAATCTCTTATTATCATTATCATCATAATTATCATTAATAATAATATTATTATTATTAATATTATCAATACTCCACCTCCTCCTAAGGACCACGTAACCTTGCCCATCCTCTGCAGGGCCTTCCAGGAACTCTATATGAGTTTTGAAACTCCCCCGGGGGTGATACGCCCCTTCAGAACCCTCTACAACGTCCTCGAAGGTCCTACTCGAGGTTGCCTCAAATTACTCATCTCCCTTTCTTCCGTTTTCTTCGAGGGGTTACTTAGTTGGTTCAAAGTCTTTATTCGTTGCTGCTTCGCTTTGTGAAGATGTGGGATGAGGTGTTCATTACTGGTACGGATTGGCAGGGGATGGGTGTGGAGGGAGACATGGAAAAGAAGGATGGGATGGGAAGGGGACCTGGGAAGGAAGGATGGGATAGGAGGGGGACCTGGGAATGAAGGATGGGATAGGAGGGGGACCTGGGAAGGAAGGATGGGATAGGAGGGGGACCTGGGAAGGAAGGATGGGATAGGATGGAGACCTTGGAAGAAGGGAGGGGATGGGAGGGGGACCTGGGAAGGAAGAATGGGATAGGAGGGGACCTTGGAAGAAGGGAAGGGATGGGAGGGGGACCTGGGAAGGAAGGATGGGACAGGAGGGGGACCTGGGAAGGAAGGATGGGATAGGAGGGGGACCTTGGAAGGGAGGGGATGGGAGGGGGACCTGGGAAGGAATGATGGGATAGGAGGGGGACCTTGGAAGAAGGGAGGGGATGGGAGGGGGAACTGGGAAGGAAGGATGGGATAGGAGGGGGACCTTGGAAGAAGAAGCGAGGGGATAGGAGGGGGACCTGGGAAGGAAGGATGGGATAGGAGGGGGACCTGGGAAGGAAGGATGGGATAGGATGGAGACCTTGGAAGAAGGGAGGGGATGAGAGGGGGACCTGGGAAGTAAGGATGGGATAGGAGGGGGACATTGGAAGAAGGGAGGGGATGGGGGGGGGGACCTGGGAAGGAAGTATGGGATAGGAGGGGGACCTGGGAAGGAAGGATGGGATAGGAGGGGGACCTTGGAAGAAGGGAGGGGATGGGAGGGGGACCTGGGAAGGAAGGATGGGAAAGGAGGGGAACCTGGGAAGGAAGGATGGGATAGGATGGAGACCATGGAAGAAGGGAGGGGATGGGAGGGGGACCTGGGAAGGAAGGATGGGATAGGAGGGGGACATGGAAAGGAAGGATGGGATAGGATGGAGACCTTGGAAGAAAGGATGGGGGACCTGGGAAGGAAGGATGGGATAGGAGGGGGACCTGGGAAGGAAGGATGGGATAGGATGGAGACCTTGGAAGAAGGGAGGGGATGGGAGGGGGACCTGGGAAGAAGGGATGAGATGGGAGGGGGACCTGAAAAGAAAGGAAGTATGGGAGGGGGACCTGAAAAGAAAGGAAGGGTGGGATGGGAGTGGGACCTGGGAAGAAGGGATGGGAGGGAGACCAGGGAAGGAAGGATGGGATGGGAGGGGGACAAGGGAAGGAAGGATGGGATAAGAGGGGGACCTGGGAAGAAGGGATGGGATGGGAGGGGGACCTGGAAGGAAGGATGGGATGGGAGGGGGGACCAGGAAAGGAAGGATGGGATGAAAGGGGGACCTGGGAAGAAGGGATGGGAGGGGGACCTGGGAAGGAAGGATGGGATGGGAGGGGGACCAGAGAAGGAAGGATGGGATGAAAGGGGGACCTGGGAAGAAGGGATGGAATGGGAGGGGGACCTGGGAAGGAAGGATGGGTTGGTAGGGGAACCTGGGAAGAAGGGATGGGATGGGAGAGGGACCTGGGAAGAAGGAATGGGATGGGAGGGGGACCTGGGAAGAAGGGATGGGATGGGAGGGGGACCTGAAAAGAAAGGAAGGATGGGAGGGGGACCTGAAAAGAAAGGAAGGATGGGATGGGAGTGGGACCTGGGAAGAAGGGATGGGAGGGAGACCAGGGAAGGAAGGATGGGATGGGAGGGGGACAAGGGAAGGAAGGATGGGATAAGAGGGGGACCTGGGAAGAAGGGATGGGATGGGGACCTGGGAAGGAAGGATGGGTTGGTAGGGGAACCTAGGAAGAAGGGATTGGATGTGAGGGGGATTTGGGAAGGAAGGATGGGATGGGAGGGGGACCTGAAAAGAAAGGAAGGATGGGATGGGATGGGGACAAAGGAAGAAGGGATGGGAGGGAGACCAGGGAAGGAAGGATGGGATGGGAGGGGGACCTGGGAAGAAGGGATGGGATGTGAGGGGGACCTGGGAAGGAAGGATGGGTTAGTAGGGGAACCTGGGAAGAAAGGATGGGATGGGAGGGGGATATGGGAAGGAAGAATGGGATGGGAGGGGGACCTGGGAAGGATGGGTTGGGAGGGGGACCTGGGAAGAAGGGATGGGATGGGAAGGGGACCTGGGAACGAAGAATGGGATGGGAGGGGGACCTGGGAAAAAGGAATGGAATGGGAAGGGGACCTGGGAAGAAGGAATGGGATGGGAGGGGGACCAGGGAAGGAAGGATGGGATGGGAGGGGGACCTGGGAGGAAGGGATAGGATGGGAGAGTGACCTGGGAAGGAAGGATGGGATGGGAGGGGGACATGGGAAGAAGGGATGGGGTGGGAGGGGGACCTGGGAAGAAGGGATGGGATGGGAGCAGAACCTGGGAAGAAGGGATAGGATGGGCGGGGACCTGGGAACGAAGAATGGGATAGGAGGGGGACCAGAGAAGGAAGGATGGGATAGGGAGAGAGTTACTGGATCCTTTGACTGGCCAGGCAGAACTTCATTGGTTCCTTCTCTCTGGTTACGGTTCATTTTCCCCTTGCCTACACAAACACCGAATAGTCTGGCTTATTCTTTTCACATTCTCCTCTGCTCTCATACACCTGACGACACTAAGATTACCAAACAGTACTTCTTCAATCAAGGGGTTAACTACTATAATTTAATTGTTCAGTGGCTACTTTCCTCTTGGTAAGGGTAGAAGAGATTCTTTAGCTATGGTAAGCAGCTCTTCTAGGAGAAGGACACTCCAAAATCAAACCTTTGTTCTCTATGGTCTTTCACTGTCTTGGGTTAGAGTTCTCTTGCTTGAGGGTACAATCGGACACGCACTATCTTGTTTCTCTTCCTCTTGTTTTTATGAAGTTTTTATTGTTTATATATGATAAATCTAATTTAAAGTTGTTAATCATCTCAATTCTTTTTATTTTGATTGTTATTACTTCTCTTGTAGTTTATTTATTTCCTTGTTTACTTTTCTTACTGGGCTATTTTTCCCTGTTGGATCCCTTGGGCTTATAGCATCATACTTTTCCAACTCTGTTAGTAGCTTAGCTAGTAATAATAATAATAATAATAATAATAATAATAATAATAATAATAATAATAATAGTTTGACTTTGTGATTATAATCATTGTGATAGTAAAGTACAGCAGTAAGATTTAGCTCGAATATATTCAAGAAATAAGAAGATGGAGGGGCTAGTCCTGAAGAGGTAAAAACCTAATCACCATCAGGCATTTTGACCTGACCTCTGATGCTGTGAATTAATTTTTCACTGGGTCAA
This sequence comes from Palaemon carinicauda, assembly GCF_036898095.1. NCBI lineage: Eukaryota > Metazoa > Arthropoda > Malacostraca > Decapoda > Palaemonidae > Palaemon > Palaemon carinicauda. The sequence goes on along the minus strand of NW_027172247.1, from coordinate 278,637 downwards.
AATATCAAATCCAAGTGGTTATTATATAAGACATCCTAGTTGAAAATCTATGATGATACTGTACAGCAATTTATTTTTCTGATTTAGGTGGTGCCATAGATGCCTTAATAGTCAAGATCTACAGCATGGTAATAACAACAACTTATTTTTCTGATATAGGAGGTGCCATAGATGCCTTAAAAGTCAAGATCTACAGCATGGTAATAAGATCAGCGCTAATTTATCAGAAATGTGGGCTCTAACACGAAAAGAGGATAAAATGCTGAGGTGGATTGTGGGAATATCACTGCTTGAAAGATCTGAAAATGATAAAACAAGAATGGCAGGTGTAGTAAAGATTAAAGAAATAATAAGTGTCACAACTGAGATTGTGTGTGCATGTGTTGAAAATGTTGGTGGGGAAAGAGCGAGAACTTGGGAGGAACCAGTAAGGGGGAGAAGATCAAAGAGGCAGAGAATTACATGGAGAGATAAGGTGAAGGATAATATGGAGATAAGAGGTTTGATGGAAGAGGATGCCTTTGATGGAAGACTTTGGAGAGGGTGCATCAGGCAACCGACCCCTTAATGTAAGGAATAAGGTTCGAAAGAAATTTACTAGGGCCTGAGTTTACGAAGCAGGAGAGATAAAAAAAGATACGAAATAAAGAATAGAAAAATATAAAAAGGTAGAAGAAAGGAATTGTCGGGTCTAGAGAAGGCTAAAGACAACGCAGAGTGGAGGATTGTAAAGGGGGGAAAGTAGTACCTTGTCCTTAGGGAAATTGAGAATACAAAGCCAGAAAATGCCAAAAAAATTAAAAGACGAGAGAGAGAGAGAGAGAGAGAGAGAGAGAGAGAGAGAGAGAGAGAGAGAGAGAGAGAGAGAGAGAGAGAGAGAGCAACCTTATGATTGAAGAGTCTGAAACTGGCCAAACTTGACCTGGTGAGAGAGAGAGAGAGAGAGAGAGAGAGAGAGAGAGAGAGAGAGAGAGAGAGATTAACCTCCTCATTGAGAAGTCAGAAACTGACAACTCAACCTGGTATAAGAGAGAGAGAGAGAGAGAGAGAGAGAGAGAGAGAGAGAGAGAGAGAGAGAGAGAGAGAGAGAGAGAACAACTTTATGATTGAGGAGTCTGAAACTGGCAAAACTTGACC
>NW_027172247.1:262500-267500 GCF_036898095.1 Palaemon carinicauda | reverse complement strand
ATAATTCCTGAAAGTTTCACTACTCTATGAGTAAAATTGTGACCAGGAAGCTGTTCACAAAAACGACCTTTTCATCGACCTTGACCTTTGACCTGGGACTTTCAAAATGGAATCACTTCTGCGTCTCAACATGACAATTAATTCCTGAAAGTTTCACTTTTCTGTGAGGAAAATTGTGACCAGGAAGCTGTTCACACAAAAACGACCTTTTCATCGACCTTGACCTTTGACCTAGGACTTCCAAACTGGTATTACTTCCACGTCTCAATATGACAACTAATCCCTGAAATTTTCACTACTCTATGAGTAAAATTGTGACCAGGAAGCTGTTCACACACAAAAGACCTTTTCATCGACCTTGACCTTTGACCTAGGACTTCCAAACTGGTATTACTTCCACGTCTCAATATGACAACTAATCCCTGAAAGTTTCACTACTCTATGAGTAAAATTGTGACCAGGAAGCTGTTCACACACAAAAGACCTTTTCATCGACCTTGACCTTTGACCTAGGACTTCCAAACTGGTATTACTTCCACGTCTCAACATAAAAACTAATCCCTGAAAGTTTCACTACTCTACGAGTAAAATTGTGACCAGGAAGCTGTTCACAAAAACGACCTTTTCATCGACCTTGACCTTTGACCTAGGACTTCCAAACTGGTATTACTTCCACGTCTCAACATAAAAACTAATCCCTGAAAGTTTCACTACTCTATGAGTAAAATTGTGACCAGGAAGCTGTTCACACACAAAAGACCTTTTCATCGACCTTGACCTTTGACCTAGGACTTCCAAACTGGTATTACTTCCGCGTCTCAACATAAAAACTAATCCCTGAAAGTTTCACTACTCTACGAGTAAAATTGTGACCAGGAAGCTGTTCACAAAAACGACCTTTTCATCGACCTTGACCTTTGACCTAGGACTTCCAAACTGGTATTACTTCCACGTCTCAACATAAAAACTAATCCCTGAAAGTTTCACTACTCTATGAGTAAAATTGTGACCAGGAAGCTGTTCACACACAAAAGACCTTTTCATCGACCTTGACCTTTGACCTAGGACTTCCAAACTGGTATTACTTCCGCGTCTCAACATAAAAACTAATCCCTGAAAGTTTCACTACTCTACGAGTAAAATTGTGACCAGGAAGCTGTTCACAAAAACGACCTTTTCATCGACCTTGACCTTTGACCTAGGACTTCCAAACTGGTATTACTTCCACGTCTCAACATGACAAGTAATCCCTGAAAGTTTCACTATTCTGTGAGTAAAATTCTGGCCAGGGAGTTGTTCACAAAAAAACAAACGCACAAACAGGGGTGAAAACATAACCTCCTCCCAAATTCGTTAGCAGAGGTAGTTAATCAATTGGAAGCTAAATAAAAAATTTAAGAATTATAACATTAAAATGAACATACGATATCCCACCAACTCTTCTGTAGAGAGACGAACTTTGACATCCCCACCTCGCATTTCAAACTTTTCAGAGACATCTCCTGTGACATTAAGCGCCCCTAGCCTCGGGGAAATGCGACCTCGTATGGAAATGAGCGTGGAAAAGGGGAAATGTCATATGATGTTTTAGGCTGTGCATACGAAAATGATGGTAGGAGAGATTAGGAAGAATTCGTACAAAGAAAATAAAAAGTCAAAAGTCTGTCGTTTAGGTTAGCAAACATGATGCTTGGCTTCAGGTGTAGAAAATAACCTTTTTAGGGGACATTTTTTGTGGTATATAGGGGTGATAGGAGGATAGATGTGAGAGAGGCAAGAGAGCGTGCTAGAAATAGGAATGAATGGCGAGCGATTGTGACGCAGTTCCGGTAGGCCCTGCTGCTGCCTCCGATGCCTTAGATGACCGCGGAGGTGGCAGCAGTAGGGGACTTAGCATTATGAAGCTTCATCTATGGGGGATAATGTAGGAGGGTGGGCTGTGGCACCCTAGAAGTACCAGCTGAACTCGGTTGAGTCCCTTGTTAGACTGGGAGGAACGTAGAGAGTAGAGGTCCCCTTTTTTGTTTTGTTTCATTGTTGATGTCGGCTACCCCCCAAAATTGGGGGAAGTGCCTTGGTATATGTATGTATGTATAATAAAACCAGTGAAGTTATTTTTTGTGGGAAATTGAATATTAAAGGGAATTCGTGGTATCAACTGTAGTCAATTCTTTTTAGTGAGGCAGATTAGCACCGACTCGCAGGGGTGCCCTTTTAGCTCGGAAAAGTTTCCTGACCGGTGATTGGTTGGACAAGATCATTATAACCAATCAGATAGTAGGAAATTTTCCGAGCTAAAAGGACACCACTGCGAGTCGGTGAAAATGCGCCTCATTAAAAAGAATTGAGTATAGTAGAAAGTGGAAGAATGAATGTGCTAGTAAATTGTATCGGTAGAAAATTACTTTGTAAAAAAAAAAATGATAATGTTTTAAAGGGGATTTCTTATATATAATAACACTAATGAGTTATTTTTGTGGGAAATTGAATTTTAAAGGGAATTCAATGGATCAACTTTTAGAAAGTAAAATAATGAATGTGCTAGTAAACTGTACCGGTAGAAAATGACTATGTAGAAAAATATGATTATGTTTTCAAGAGGATTTCTTATATATAATAACACTAGTGAGTTTTTTTTTAAGGGAATTGAATATTAAAGGGAATTCATGGTATCAACTAGTAGAAAGTAAAATAATGAATGTGCTAGTAAATTGTACCGGTAGAAAATTACTTTGTAGAAAAAAAAATGATAATGTTTTAAAGGGGATTTCTTATATATAATAACACTAGTGAGTTTTTTTTTAAGGGATTTGATAATAAAGGGAATTCATGGTATTAATTTGTAGAAAATGGAATAATGAATGTGCTATTAAGTTTTATAGGTAGAAATGGACTGATAAGAAAAATAAGATAGTGTTTTTAAAGGGATTTTTGTTGTATATATCAAAACGAAGTTTTTTTGTGTATGAAATTGATTATTAAAGCAATTTCTCGGAGTTAACCTGTAAACAAGAGAATAATGAATGTGATAGTAAATTTTATCGGTATAAAATGACTATATAGAAAAAAGACAGCGTTTTTAGACGGATTTTTTATTTATAATAAAACTAGTGACAATTTTTTGTAGGAAATAGAATATTAAAGGGATCTCTTGGTCTTAACCTACTGAAAGAATAATAAGGAATGTTCTACTAAATTTCATAGGTAGAAATGGACTTATAAGAAGAATATGTTTTGGATGGATTTCTTGTACATAATAAAATTGAATTTTTTTTTTCTGTGGTAGGAAATTGAATATTGAAGAGAATTATTCATCATTCAAATCTAGGTTCTAAAAAAAAAAAAAAAAAAAAAAAAAGTCTTAATATATTATTTTATGACCTAAATGAAAGAAACAACCCAACTATAGGTATTTTCAAAGCAATAAACAACCCAAACATTTTTTTCTCAATTTAAAACCTAATAAATTATTTATCACTAAAATCCTACGCCTCGATATAACCAAAAACAAATCAATAACCATAAAAAATCTCGTCAAAACAAACAATTCTATTTTTTTATTCTTTCAAAGAAACAAACAATGTTTTTTTCCCCAGTAAAATAAGACCTCACAATCACCGTAGGACCCAAAGTTTCGTATCCCTTTTCTCAGGGAAAAAGGACATAGTTTCAGAGCAGTTTCACAGCCGTAGGATTCGACCCGTGATGACCCCAGTCCCTTGTGCCACTCCCAAACGTCATTAAGCTTTTACTACCAACGTTTAAAAATGCTGCTATAAATAAAAGTCATCAACAACTATACTCAAGTTTTTTTAATGAGGCGCATTTGCACTGACTCGCCGGGGTGCCCTTTTAGCTCGGAAAACTTTCCTAATGGCTTATTGGTTAGAATTATCTTGTCCAACCAATCAATCAGCTAGTAGGAAACTTTTCCGAGCTAAGAGGGCACTTGTGACAGTCAGTGCAAATAATAATAATAATAATAATGATAATAATAATAGTAATAATAATAATAAATATAATAATAATAATAAATATAATAATAATAATAAATATAATAATAATAATAAATATAATAATAATAATAGTAATAATAATAATAAATATAATAATTATAATAATAATAATAATAATAGTAATAATAATAATAGTAATAATAATAATAATAAAAATAATAATAAATATTATTATTATTATTATTATTATTATCATTATAATTATTATCATTATTATAATTATTATTATTATTATTACTATTATAATAATTATTATTATTATTATTATTATTATTATTATTTGCTAAGCTACAACCCTAGTTGGAAAAGCAGGATGCTAAAAACCCAGGGGCCTCAAGAGGGAAAATAACCCAGTGAGGAAAGGAAACAAGGAAAAATAAAATATTCTAAGAACAGTAACAACATTAAAATAAATATTTCCTATATGAACTATAAAAACTTTAACAAAACAAGTGGAAGAGAAATAAGATAGAATAGTGAGCTCGAGTGTACCCTCAAGCAAGAGAACTCAAACCCAAGAGACAGTGGAAGACCATGGTACAGAGGCTATGACACTCCAACATACATAATTCTATATAATAAAAAATTAGGGTTTAAAATTCCTGTTCAAAAAATGATCTTCCTAATCGGGTAGTTGAATCCGTTGAACTTCAAAAGTTCAAACTTGCAGCGAAGGATTTTATGTTGAACAGGCAGACATGTCTCTTTTTATAGTTAATATATGAAAGATCTATTTTAATGTTGGTGCTGTTCTTGAAATATTTTATCTTAATTGTTCTTTACTTCTCTTGTAATTTAGTTATTTCCTTTCTCCAATGGGATATATTTCCCTGTTGGAGCCCTTGGGCTTATAGCATCCAGCTTTTCCAAATACAGTTGTAGTTTAATTAGTAATAATAATAATAATAATAATAATAATAATAATAATTTCTCATTGTTGGAGTCCTTGGGCTTATAGCATCCTGCTTTTCCAAATACGGTTGT
>NW_027172247.1:240000-245000 GCF_036898095.1 Palaemon carinicauda | reverse complement strand
TTGCACTAATTGGCACGCTGCACTCTTGCCTGGCTCACCCCAAGAATTCTCACTGTAGTTGTAACTAAGTACATCAGGGTCCTCTTCTTCTCAATCTCTCCGACCGACAGCAACAGGACTCGTTGGTGAGACACGTTTTGGGAGAGAGGGTGCGAGGGGTGAGCCAGCAGTGGCCGGGTTCAATGACCAGGCAGGTCCGCAGGCCAGGGCAGCTTTTCGTAGAATGTCGCCGACACAGCGGTCGAGGAGATCACCTGGCTTCACCTTGCCAAACAAGTGACGGTCATGATGCGCATGGTAATCCATTGGGGTTGCCATATCGGGACTTAAGGACAGGGCAATATATTGTTGAAAGGAGTGCAGAGGAGGCAGGATTTTGTACTAAATACTCAGATAAATCTTGCTGCTCTGAGGGAGGTTATATATACAATAATCCTACCTATTCTGGCTTGCTAAAAATTAATATTTAAAATGATTAATTAGCAATGGACTGGTACGATGGGCATACATCTTAAAATTAACAAACCTTAATTGGTATTGAGAAATATAAGATGCATTAATTCAGCAGTATTGAAATTTGTATAAAAATGCAATTTAGGAATTTAATCTCGACCCACGTAGCTTAAGGAAAGAACCAACATACGCCGTGGTTACACTAAGGCCCTCTATCGTGCGTATCTACGCTGTGACGTCACGAGCATGGCGTGCGCCACTGTCAACAAGTTTAGGTTAGTTCTCCCTATATTTCGTTAAAGAAAACTAGATGTAGGAGAGAATGTTTAAGGGGTAGCTATAGTATTAGTAGAAGAGAGCTAAAAATACGATTGAAAGAAGAAGAGTGAAGAAAATTCTTCACACCCTGGGGATAAAGGGGAGGAAAAAGGGAGAGGGGTTAGTTCCGGCAAATGTGATTCAACTACTTGTTAGTATGAGCGAGATAAGGTTACTGGCTGAATGATGAGTGAAGTTGTTCTTCACATCATCGTCCGTTTAAAGTTAACAAAACGCTGTTAACGTTAATTGAAATCAATTGAATTAAAGTTATGCTTTCACGTGAATTTGGGGAAAATTGAACCACGCAGGCAATGTTTCACGGAAGCGTTAATATAAGCATATGATCAGTTTTAACTTTAAACGTACGATGCAATAATAATTAAAGGATTAAAAACACTCAATTCTTCCCACCCTAGGGGTACGGATAGAGCAAACAAAACGTAAGCCAATAACGGTCGAGTTCAGCAACAAGTCAGGCCAAATGACAAATTAAAATTATGGGGGTGAATCCCAATCCCGGTCTGACACCCAACGTTTTACATGAAATGTCTTTACATATAAAATGACTGGCGTGATGAAAGCTTTGAATTTGTCGAGTGACAAAGGGAGAAAAGTTACCTTATTCTCGGCGTTAAAATTTGAAAAATCATCTGACTCTAGTTTGAATGACAAAGTGAGACGAACTAGGTCTATGGGGACATCGTATTTCTGACAGCTAAGGTCTTGGATGTCATCTTCAAGGGAAATGTTTGCAAGGTGAACATTAAAAACAAAGCTTAATTTCAGCACGAGCTGAAGGATGTCAGGGGGATTATGGCAACATGACAAGTTGTCAAGGCAAAAATTAAATTTACGCTTTGAGGTTAAAGCAAGTGATTGACCTGGAAAATGCTGCTGTACGACTTGGCAATAATAATAACAAATGCTTACAGTTGCGCCATATAAAACTGAATAAAAACAATGAATGATGTTCATGGTACCGTTATCCTTAAGTAAATTGATTTGTAAACAGGCTCTAAGCTCCGGTACTAGGTCTACATGTGTGACCTTCGCTAAATCCGCCGTCAGTGCACAAGGTTCATTTCTGACAACTAAAGTCTTAACCTTGCGATCACGCGGCTCTTTCTGAGGGCGGGTTTCAAATCCTAACGGGGATGTTCTAGCGTCAACACGGATTGGAGCAGAAGTTACGGGCTTAAGAACTGGACAGTCAGGCAACGTGAGCACTGGTCCATGGGATGGTACGACTTTAATGATTGAATCTACAACCGGTACAGGCCTCTGCTGGCCATCACGCACACGGTTAAGTTGTGTGGTATTTGAGCTACCACGAGGGGGGTCCATGACAAGACAATGAACGGTATTTCCTCCGGGACGGACTGTCACCGGCGGCAAAGACAAAGGGGGTTGAGGGCGATGAAACGTGGGTGGCTTAAGGTTCGGAGATGAGGACGGAGCACGTGAGACTGACACAAAATTACTAGTCGTATGCCATGTTGGCAACATAGTATTGGAATGTGAAGATTGAACAGGTTGAGGAATTGAGATAAAATTATGAACATTGTGCTTGACTGCCGATACGTTAGAAGTAACAATTAGGGGACGTGTCACTGAAGGTGTTGCACTCGAAAAAGAACAAGACTGATTAGGTTTTATAAGTAAATTTGGATGAGCCATGAGGCTATTAAAAGCAATCTCAATTTTACTCGACCAGGCAGCAAGTAAGGGATAATTTAATTTAACAATAGGATGGTCGTAATGACGTCTCCAAAAATTCTTGTAATTAAAAAGTTCATCTCTTACTTTACTAATTTCAGTTTTAAAATGACCCACGGCTTCAGGACCCATGTTGGGAAAATCTACTGAAGCGAGAGCATGAAGTGCTATGTCTGCGTCCTCACACACAAAGGTGAACGTCAACTCCTGTTCCTTAAGCCTAGCGTTAATCTCCTCGGGGCTGAGCGTTTCCGCCTTAGGCGTTGGAGGGATGTTTACGTTACTAGTGAAGTCCGCCATCTTGGAATGACCACGTTTTGATGAACGGATTCGTAAAAGCAAACAAGGGGTAACTGAATTTTCAAAAGAAATGTAAAAATGAAACTTTACAAATTTGCAAGAGTGATAAATGAATATCTAAATTTACTCATGATGGGGGAACAAGTTAAATGGACAAAAAACATATAACTCATGAAATTACTTTAAAATTCAAAGTGACCGGGTCCAACAAAGCAGACGATGCCCAGGTCACGTGACAAACTTTACTGAAAGAAATGACATACGCACTTGGCGATAAATGATTGAATCAAGTTACTTTAAAGTAAAACATTAGAAAGCACATGGGCTTATGAATGCATAGATTCAAGTTAAAAGTTAAAATAACAGGTCGAGGCTGACACTGTTGCGACGATTTCACAATTACGGGCGCACTAAGACGACCACTGAACTATTCAAAATGTAGATTGGCGCACAAAGCAGCGACTTTAAAGAGCACTCTCGTGGAGGCTAAACAAATATAAAATTTCCCTCACGCGGAGGTAAAACAATATTTCCTCGCTAAAGGAAATTAAATGAACTACACGCAGTAATTTACTCACGGTAGCAAACAATTACACACCCTTAGTTTGGGCTGTAAACAAGATCCGCCATCTCGGAACAAACACGTGGAATGAAACGGACTTGGTGAAATTAAGTTTCTACGTTACTCGTAAGAACACTTAAAATTATGTTGCGCCAATTCGCTCTTTAGGACAAGGACATGTGCTAGGTATACAGGGAATGTTAGTTAGAAAAATTAAGGTTGGTTAGGGAAGGTAAACGACACAAAGGAAGGTAGACCAAGGTACAAAATGTTACAAATTAGATGCTTAGCTAGCAAAATTAGTTGACAGGACGAGTACACCGGCGCTCTAGCTGAGCAGTAAACACGGGCGTCTGAACAACAAAAAAACCTTAGTTCAAGTAGCTTAGAACTTTCTGGTATAAGTGGATTCCGCCACACGTGGGTGCACGGATCCGAGACAAAGCGAAGTTCCTACGACAAATTCTAGTCTTTCTGTAGAGAACATTCAAGCAACAAATTAACCTGGTTACGTAGCTCTTTCCTTAAACACGTGGTCGATACAAAAAGATCATGTTGATTACAAATTTCTCTTCCCAATTAAAGTCTGGGCATTACATATTCGACAAACTGGCTGTGTGCGTGTGGGTAAGTGATATAGCGAGTTACTATATGCTTAATCAAGCTGATTAATTACGTTAATGCTTCACAAGTCAAAGGTAAAAGATCCGGTTCGAAGGACCACTCGTGTGGAGAATTTTTTAATGGTTATGTTCTGAGTGGGAACTTAGTCCGGGAAAGTCTCCTTATAACAGTTACACAAAGTTCAACAGGGGAGGATAGGAGCACTTACTCTCGGGGCACAAACACCCTGCTAATACTTTACTGTCACAATTCACTAACCATCACTCAAATACAAAAGGGGGAATTTACTGTCCAGAGGCCGGAGTACTCCACACGTAGAATATATATGTAATTTTATGGCCTACTCTAGCTTTGTCAGGTCTGTAGTCATCTCATTCTCAGGCTCTGTTCCGGCTCCGTCCCAGTGACCCCAATGAGATGCTGGACAGTTATTTTACGTTAATGTAAGGTAGACAAAATCCAAAATGGGAGCAGTGATGTAAAGTAGTTTAAAAGTTTAAAGATAAGGATCTTTACCTTCGAAGCAAATATATTAATGCAAAGTTCCTCGCTGTTACCACCTATAGACTTACTTAGGTTTTCTCTTTAAATATTGGGTACTTTGTCCCGTGAACAACTATTCATTTCACACATTAAAATAAATGAGGGAGCAAAAATACTAAGGAGGTTTGATTAACCTAATATTGATTTATTCACAAATTTACATTGAAACAAAACGGACATCTTAACAACACAAAAATGGAATAAAAAGAGATGCAATTCAAATAATGAAAATGATGAGTTAGACACGTGGTCTACAACAATCAAAATCAAAATGGGGTCTGGCACGTGGGCCACGTGACCCAGAGACTATGCTAGTCTCAAACCAAAATGATAACGAAAAAATATTTACACACAATCCCACCGCACACAGTCCGAATAGTGTAATTAGCCAGGTTCCCTATAAAATTAAAATTAGTCTAAACTAATGAAAAATGGGGGAAAACTAAATGGCCATTGATGTAGTACCTGCACTCCTTTGAAG
>NW_027172247.1:217500-235000 GCF_036898095.1 Palaemon carinicauda | reverse complement strand
TCATCATCATCATTATTCTTCTGCTGTTAAATCATCATTATCATCATCTTTGTATTTCTCCTCCATCGTGACCCAACCTTGGAGGAATCCCGTCCCACTCAACGCCACCTCCAGAGGGGACAGTCCACAGTGACCCAATCTTGTAGGACCACCTACTCCCCCCTCAAAGCCATCCCAAGAGGCGACAGTTCACCGTAACCTAACCTTATAGGGGCTCCGTCCCCCTCAACGCCCCCTTCCAGAGGGGAAAGTCCACCATAACCCAACCTAGCAGGACCCCAACCCGTCCCCCTAAACGCCCCCCTCCAGAGGGGAAAGTCCACCGTAACCCAACCTAGCAGGACCCCCACCCGTCCCCCTCAACGCCACTTCAAGAAGGGGACAGTTGACGAAAAATAGCAGGTCGAAACTCCCGTCCAATCAGCATCCACTTTCGACGCACTTTTCTGACCAATTAGGGACCAGAACACGTCAGCTGATTATCAGACATTGTCTGAGGAGGACCCTCCTCTCGCCTTGACACGACGTGAAAAAGACAGATTTAGTCGAGGCTAAACAAGACAGTTTAGCAGGTCGGTGCGTTCGGGCACACACACACACACACACGCGCGCATAACAGCAGGTGTTTGGAGAAGCTTGTCTGTCTGTCTGTCTGTCTGTCTGTCTACCTACCTGTCTGTATAGGAATATGAAGTTAAACTTTTCATCGTTAAATTGGCCATTTAATTGATGGTTAATTGCGTTAACATCGTTAGAGTTTGTTGGTTAATCTGTCCATCAATAAGTAAAACTAAAAAGAAGTGTCACGTCAGGTTTAATATGAAAAAAAAAGGGTGTAAAGAAATACCCAATGAAGATGCAGTATGTTTTTAATTGGTTTAATTGAAAAGGGACGAAAGTGAGATGATTTAGAAGTTATTCGGTAGTTTGACTTGAGTTAGTTCCTCGTTAGCAAGTGTACCTTCCGTTCTAAACTCAACGGATGATAATTGAATTGATATATTACAAACCTTTCGAGTTCCAGGTTTTAGAATTGGAGACTTTGAAGACTTAAAACTAACACAAATAACAGTTGATTAACGGTGAATCTAATTAAGTGGAACATGGAAGTCAGTCGCCATTATCATCCACTTGGAATCCAAGTGTTCCTTCTAAGTGTAGGACTGATTTTTACTTACGGTAAGTAATTTATTCAATTACGAAGTTATAAGTGATCGATTGATTTAATGTGAGGTATTTGGTGTCACAGCTAGAAAGGTCACCATATAAATCATTAATATTGAATAGATTAAAAAAAAAGAATTGTCAGTACAGTAATATTTTTTTGATTATTGTATGTTTGTGAAAGTATACCATTTATTATTATTATTATTATCATCATCATTATCATCTTTATTACTATTATTATTATTATTATTGTTTTTATTATTATTACTATTATTATTATTATTATTAATATCATTATTGTTATTGTTATTATCATTATTAATATTATTATTATTATTATTATTATTATTATTATTATTATTATTATTATTACTACTCGCTAAGCTACAACCCTAATTGGAAAAGCACGATGCTATAACACCAAGGGCTCCAACAGTGAAGAAAGGAAACAAGGAAACTGAATAGTGTGCCTGAGTGTACCCTCAAGCAAGAGAACTCTAACCCAAGATAGCCATAGCCTCTGTACCTTAGTCTTCCACTGTCTTGGGTTAGAGATCTTTTGCTTGAGGGTACACTCGAGCACACTATTCTATCTGTGTCCTCATTTCCTTTCATCATTAAGCTATTTTCCTTGTTGGAGCTCTTGGGCTTATAGCATCCTGCTTTTTCAACTAGGTTTGTAGTTTGGTTAGCAATAATAATAATAATAATAATAATAATGATAATAATAATAATAATCATCATCATTATCATCTCCTGCTACGCCTATTGACGCAAAGGGCCTCGGTTAGATTTTGTCAGTTGTCTCTATCTTGAGCTTTTAATTTAATACTTCTCCATTCAACATCTACTTCTCGCTTCATAGTCTTCAGCCATGTAGGACTGGGTCTCTCAACTCTTTTAGTGCCTTGTGGAGCCCAGCTGAACGTTTGGTGAACTAATTTCTCTTGGGGAGTGAGGAGAGCATGCCCAAATCCTCTCCATCTACCCCTCACCATGATCTCATCCACATATGGCATTCGAGTAATCTCTCTTATAATTCAATTTCTAATCCTATCCTGCCATTAAACTCCCAATATCCTTCTGAGGGCTTTGTTCTTAAATCTACTAAATCTATTGGAGATTGTTTCATTGTCATACCATGACTCATGGCCATAGAGAACACCGATCTTACTAAGCTGATATATAGTCTGATTTTTATATGTAATATCAGGAGATTTGTTTTCAAAATTTTATTCAACCAAGCCATTGTCTGATTTACTTTTTTCAATCTTTCACTAAACTCTAATTCCAAAGACCCTGTATTGGAGATCATAGTTCCTAAATACTTATGTGATTCTACTTCATTAATCCTTTCTCCTTCTAATGATATTTCATCTTTCATTGCATATTCCGTTCTCATCATCTCTGTCTTCCTTATATCTATCTTCAGCCTAACCTCATGTGATATTTCATGCATTCTGGTAGGCAAAAATTGCAAATCCTGTGGTGTTCTGCTAACAAGGACAGCATCATCAGCATACTCTAGGTCTGCTAAATTCCTATCACCAATCTAGTCCAATCCTTCACCATCTCAGACTGTTCTATTCAATACAAAATCCACGAGGAGGATAAACAACATAGCTGACAACACATTCCCTTGAAGTACTCCGCTCTTCACTGGAAATTCATTTAATAAGACTCCATTAACATTAACTTTGCAATTGCTATGCTCATGAACAGATTTAATCAAATCTACATATTTAAGAGGAATTCCATAATAACGCAGGACTCTCCACAAAATTGGCCGGTGTACACTATCAAAGGCTTTTTCATAGTCCACAAATGCCATCAAAAGTGGATTTCTATATTTTACGCATTGCTGTACGTCTCAAAATGAAAATTTGATCAGTGCAACTTTTACCTTTTCCAAACCCTGCTTGTTCACCTCTCAGTTTTTCATCAATCTTACTCTCCAGTCTTTAGAATAAGCATACTATATATTTTCATAACAACTGACGTAAGTGTTATGCCTCTGTAATTATTGCAATGAGTCAGGTCTCCCTTTTTAGCTATTTTCACCAACACTCCTAACTCCCATTCATCAGGTTTTGCCTCTTCCTGCCACATTCTACAAAATAATCTTGCAAGTAGTCTGGGAGTCACTTCATTTTCAGCCAGTATCATCTCGTCACTTATTCCATCATATCCAGGGGCTTTCCATCCCTTTAGTGTTTTGAGGATATCTTCAGGTCTTGATCATCTTCAGGCATATAAATCAAATTATTCCCTTCACATCTCCTATTCATAACCTCACTAAAGTGTTCCATCCAACGTTGTCTTTCTTCATCTTCTGTTGTTATGATATATCCATCTCTCTTTTTGATGGGTATATGCTTCTTCTTCTTTGCTCCAGTCAAGATTTCATTGATAATTCTATGAGCAATCCTTACACCATAGCCACTTCCTGAAATCATAGCTTTGTCAGCCTCATCTGCTTTTCTGTCTAAATATTCCCTTCAGTCATTCCTGGATTTTCTTTTGACCTCACTATCAATACTGGAATACTTAGCATGCTCTACCTTGTAATTTTCATTACTTCCTCGAAAACTTTCAGCAATCAATATCTGTCTTTGTCTCCTTTTTGTAGTATCCCAAGTATCATTTGATATCCATGGCTTTCTCCTTGTAACCGTTTGTCCCAAGACTCCACTAACCAACTGATTGATATATGTTCTTAATATCACACCATTCTTCATTAATTGTCTGCTCTTCGTCTCTCAAAGTTTCTAAAACTGCAAATCGATTCCTACATTCAATTGCAAATGTTTCTCTGTTCTGCTTCTAAAAGCTTATTTGTGTCAAATCTAGGTATTCTATCTACCTTTCTGTTGGGTGCTTTCAGTTTTAATTTCAGTGTGGCAATGAGGAGCTGGTGATGACTACCAATAGCTGTACCTTTACAGCTTCTTTCATTTCTCGGAGTCCTCCTTCTCTCTTTATTAATGGCAATGTGATCTATTTGAGTTTTGTAACTGCCACATGGTGAACTCCATGTGTACTTGTGGATGCTCTTGTGTTGAAAACGAGTACCTCCAATGAGAATATTGTTTGCTGAATAGAAACTTATGAAATATGCTCCATTTTCATTTGTCAAGATCCTCGACATCCATCACATTCTCTATCCCTTGATTATTCCTTCTAACTTTAGCATTGAAGTCGCCAATCACAATTTTCATATCTCTCTCTGGGATCTCATCTATTACACTCTGCAGTTCTTCATAGTCTTCGTCTTTCCTTTCTTCAGGGAAATCATTTGTTGGGGCATTGCAAACTATAATAAAACTCCTATTACTCCACCAAGTTGCTCATGTGCTCATACGAGTATAGCCGTTGGCAAACATGGATTGCTAAGATATACTGCCTAGCATGGTACATATACCGCGTAGCATGGTATAATAATGATAATGATAACAATAACAATAATAATAATAATAATAATAATAATAATATTAATGGTAATAATAATGATAATAATAATATATCTTTTACAATGGCCATATACGTAACATTTACATACAAGATGAAATAAATTATCAGTGACCATTCAAGAATTTGCAATCACAAAACTCAAGACGGTCTGCCCAGCACCTTATAATGACAATACCTTTCCCTTTCCACCCATTACAGCATTCCAGATTCCAGTCCTCCAATTCCAAGAGTCCGGTGAGCCCAGAAGCGACGCATACGCCATCTATCAGCAAAGCTTACCAAACCTCACCCAATTTACTCTCTGCTACAGAATCTATGTCTACTTCTACAGGAAGGAAACTGTCGTTGTGTCTTACGCCATCAGTAACACCGACAACAATGTCATCAGACTTGGTGAGTTGTCCTCTGCAAATTACGAAAATAAAGGTGTTGATCACAGTCAGAAATTAGCTCATCATGGTAAGACAAATGGTCTTTTAAGTGGTTATCTGTACCTCGAGAAAATCCAGGTGCTGTTCAGTTAGAAATTGGCTCATCACGATAAGACAAATGGTCTTTTAAGTTGTCATCTGAAACTTGAAAAAATCCAGGTGTTTGTCAGTCAGAAATTGGCTCATCATGGTAAGGCAATTGGTCTTTTAAGTTGTCATCTGTGCCTTGAGAAAATCCAGGTGTTGGTCAGTCAGAAATTGGCTCATCATGATAAGACAAATGGTCTTTTAAGTTGTCATCTGTACCTTAAGAAAATCCAGGAGTTGTTCAGTCAGAAATTGGCTCATCATGGTAAGACAAATGGTCTTTTAACTTGTCATTTGTACCTTAAGAAAATCCAGGTGTTGGTCAGTCAAAAATTGGCTCATCATGATAAGACAAATGGTCTTTTAACTTGTCATTTGTACCTTAAGAAAATCCAGGTGTTGGTCAGTCAGAAATTGGCTCATCATGATAAGACAAATGGTCTTTTAACTTGTCATTTGTACCTTAAGAAAATCCAGGTGTTGGTCAGTCAAAAATTGGCTCATCATGATAAGACAAATGGTCTTTTAACTTGTCATTTGTACCTTAAGAAAATCCAGATGTTGGTAAGTCAGAAATTGGCTCATCATGATAAGACAAATGGTCTTTTAACTTGTCATTTGTACCTTAAGAAAATCCAGGTGTTGGTCAGTCAAAAATTGGCTCATCATGGTAAGGCAAATGGTCTTTTAAGTTGTCATCTGTACTTTGAGAAAATCAAAATGTTCAGTCAAAAATTGGCTCATCATGGTGAGGCAAATGGTATTTTAAGTTGTCATCTGTACTTTGAGAAAATCCAGCTGTAGTTCAGTTAGAAATTGGCTCATCATGGTAAGACAAATGGTCTTTTAGGTTGTCATCTGTAACTTGAAAAAATCCTGGTGTTTGTTAATTACAAATTGGCTCATCATAATAAGAAATGGTCCTTTAAGTGGACATCTGTACCTTGAGAAAATCTAGGTGTTGTTCAGTCAGAAATTGATTCATCATGGTAAGACAAATGGTCTTCTAAGTTGTTATCTGTACCTTGAGAAAATCCAGGTGTTTGTCAGTCAGAAATTGGCTCATCATGGTAAGGCAAATGGTCTTTTAAGTTGTCATCTGAAACTTGAAAAAATCCAGGTGTTTGTCAGTCAGAAATTGGCTCATCATGGTAAGGCAAATGGTCCTTCAAGTTGTCTTCTGTACCTTGAGAAAATAAAGATGCTGGTCAGACGCTGCGATTAGCTCATCTTGGTAAAAAAATGGTCCTTTGAGTTGTTTTCTGTACCTTAAGAAAATCCTGGTCATATATTCCATATTTCACTTAATGTATGGTTATCCTGATGAAATTTCCAAAAGGAGTAGGTCAATAAAAGGTCACCCAACTTTTTATTTCTAGACCATAATGGACAGGGTTTCCGTATGATCGTCACTGGTGCTCTGGACGTCAGCATTGATGAGCTGCCGCTAAGAACGTGGTGCCATTACTGCCTCTCGGTCGACCTGGCCACCGGTAATTGGCTCATGGCAATTAATGGCCAAGTTGCAGTCAGGTGAGATGATTGTGTTGTTGCTTCTGATATTGACTATGATTAACTTAAAGGATTGATAAGTGATAGGTAGCTTAGAAAGGTGGCGGACAAATGCCATCAGTTTGTGTCACATGGGGCACTGTATGTATTGATGAAGGATCATTCCAGTGTCCCTTCAGGACCTAGCTGCACCTCTTTTATGACATGTTCTCCCCAAATTACCTCTCAGCCCTAAATGGCGTTCCCTGCCCCGGCACTGGGCCTCCATAAGTAATACTCTTTTCTTACTTTGGTTCACCATATGCTAATTCCATCCTTACGTCACTCATCCTTAAATATCAAATTCAAAATTAAAATCCATGTTACATCTCTTTACGCAACCTTTCATCAGTCTCTATGTTGTACAGTAACGACTAAGTACTATACTGTACAATACTGTAGTACTTCACATCGAAGTTCATTAATATAGGTATTTGGTTTTCATAAAAAGTTAAAGGGTTATAAATACTTCTTTTTTGTGTTTAGTACGTGTATATGTAACAAATGTCACTTTATAGGGCGAAGCTCCGGCTTACGTCGAAAATCGTCTTAAGTCGAATAACAACATAGTTCGAAAATCGATTTACATAAAAAATCACCTGGAACCAATAAACAACATAAGGAAGGCTATTACCAAAGGTACCATTTACATTATTTATCATTTCAGGCAAGAGAAGGACCCTCGCTTAGTCAACAAACTCATCAAGGGCGGTGGATTGTTCATCGTAGGACAAGATCAAGACCTCATGGGAGGTGGATTCCAAGTAAGACGAATCGAGGTTCATATGTTTGTACGAGTAATTTCATGGGGGTACATGACATTAATAAGGTTATGAGAGCAGTAGTGTAGAGAAGTTGTGAACATTAAAGGCAAGTACAAGTAGAGTAGTAATGAGGTTATCGTGATTTTACAGAGGATTTCAAAAGCCAATAAGTATTTTGCGGACCCAACTTGTTCCATGAATGCCTTGATGGTTTAGTTTTCAAAATATACATTTTTTAATTTTTACTTTTTCATCAGATTCGGGTAGATACTGCACCTTTTTAAAATGCATTTTTTATACTTATCTTCCAAAATATTTGTTTTTTTTATACAGGTTTCTGAATAATAATTTTGACATGGTACTTCATCAAAGAATTCATTTTATTATCATGCCTTTCATAATGTATATTTTCAAGACTTTTTTTTTTATTTAGATACATTATGAAAATTGACCTTTTCTTTGTAACATATTAATTTTCACAAAGGTACTTTTTTAAAATACAAGTATTTTCTACTTTTCTTTGTAATATACTCATTACTTTTAAATCACTGCTGGGCCTAATTTTCCTTTCCTCCACTTTATATTAACCATGTTTTAGTGACATTAAAAAAATCTTTAAACCACCCCATTTTAATAAAACGTTTAAACCAATCAATCACCATCTCCATTGTCTAGAAAAAGATTGCAACTTCCTGATGATTACAAGAGTGAAAGTGAATTATCGATTCCCATATTTTTATCATAAGAAGAAGAAGAGAGAAGAAGCCTTTAATAACAAAGGAAGGAACCAATCAGGACTCTCAGGAGCCAGTTACCCTCAGGTGCCCATCAATGCGAGTGTAGTTTTTATCTCTCTCCCCACCCATATTTTTTCAGGCTGAGCAGTCTCTCTCCGGGGCTCTGACTGAACTGCAAATTTGGAACTACACTTTAAACGAGTTTACCATTGAACAGATAGCGAATTTAAGCTCTAATTTGCAAGGTAGGTTATCTCTCTCTCTCTCTCTCTCTCTCTCTCTCTCTCTTTCTCTCTCTCTCTCTCAATTGAAACCTCGTCAGCTTCATCATCTGTCTGTACAAACCTTGTTTATTTATCGATTTCTATATAACGTGAGTCATTCGTTTACTTGTAAACAAAATGTAACATCAGTAGTGATCCAAAGATCACATGCCTCCAGTCCTCTACCAATTAATGTAAATAAACCAATATTAATTAATTCTCCTTGCCTATTTGTTCTTATTCTCCATTTCCTATATCAAATATCTAATTTTTTCAATTCAATCCCCATTTTCTATAAACGTCTCCCGTTTTCTGTTGCCAGGCAACGTAATCAATTGGGACACCTCTGTATGGGAGCTACACGGCTCGGTCACTGAACGCGTCGTGGACAGGGACACGTTCAAGCGTTCCTACGTCCACTACGTGATGTTGGCCAAAAGGAGGCCCTTCAAGGAATCCATGCAACTGTGTCAGAGCTTACAGGTGAAGAGATAAAAGAGGGGGGCAGATCCATTGGTTCATTGTTGGCTGCTTTGCTAAGGGTTGAGTTAGCTCAGGAGTATTGCCTAGGTTGATATCGTGTTCCTGATTTCAATTCCTTCAGAAAATGTAGCTACATCTGTGAATACTGAGAGCAATTACACTATAATTAGCTATTGTTGTTAATATTATTATCATTATCTTTTTCTTTACTTGCACAAAGGGCAAGGTAGCTGCACCAACTTCAGACAAGGAGAATCAAGAACTGTTT
Organism: Palaemon carinicauda; assembly: GCF_036898095.1. NCBI lineage: Eukaryota > Metazoa > Arthropoda > Malacostraca > Decapoda > Palaemonidae > Palaemon > Palaemon carinicauda. Next base: position 225,778 of record NW_027172247.1, on the reverse strand, counting down.
AACCACTCTGCTCCATATTACCCTCTGTGTAAGAACAACATAGGCTACATATACCTCTGGGTTGGATACACAGACGCCAGAACTGAAGGTAAGAATCTCTCTCTCTCTCTCTCTCTCTCTCTCTCTCTCTCTCTCTCTCTCTCTCTCTCTTCAGATGATTGTAAACCACTTTTTTTTTAACTTGATTTAAGTTCCATCAAGTAAAACGACCAATTGTCATCGTATTCAAACTTGTTCACCTACAAACTCTTAGCCGTTGCCTGGCTGGGCAGCTAATTAGCAAAGTCTGGAGGGGTCTGTCCTGTGGTAGAATTAGAACCTGTCACAGTGTTAGCTTTAAATTAAAGGCAACTACATTACAACCTTGCAAATTATAGCCAATCATAGAGCGAGGTTGCTGATTAAAGCCAATCACAGCATGAGCTCGCAAATTGGAGCCAATTACAGAGTGAATAAGTCTACCTTCTTCTTCTTCCTGTAGGTGTTTGGGAAGACAGCAGCACTGGTCTTCCCATTCAATACGAAGGGAGCTGGAGTCCTTACGAACCAAATGGCGAGCGGGAAGAGAACTGCGCAACCCTCTACCACGTCACAGCGATGTGGAATGACGTCACTTGCAGGTAAGTGATGTCATGGAGGATGTTTACTCTTAGAAATTGACATCACTCACAAGTAAGTGACATCACCGAGGATTTTTATTCTTAGAATTCATATGTATTAACTGAAGAAATCTTAAATTAAACATGGGAGTTTGAACACAGGGATTTGATGTCTGATAATAATAATAATAATAATAATAATAATAATAATAATAATAATAATAATAACACTTAACTAACAACAGCATTCATGTCTCCCATCAGTCGCGCCCTCATGTGCACCGTGTGTCAGTTTGATCACCAGGTCAAGGTTGAGATCCTAGGCCTCTGCGAGAGGTCAGGTCTAGACTCCCACTACCTCCTGGCGGGGGAGATGAATGGAAGGCCCTTCTTCTCCGGAAACAGAACCTCCAGGATCCTATGGTGTCCTCAGAGAGCTGCTTGGGTCATGGATTCCCTTTGGGAGAACAAGACAATCGGGACTATGCTGGTGATTAGTTTATACGTGTTGTTTGGTGAAGTTATATTAGTGAGTGATTCATTGAGATGGTGAGCATAGTTGTCTGTCTAAATATCTATCTATCTAGCCATTTAATTAAGTATCTATCTTGTCATTTAACTATCTATCTATCACACTATGCCCCTTTTCCAGAGAAATCTGAGCCTTCCTGGTAATTCTTTTGACCATCATCATTCTATATTTTTCCCACAAACTTTGATTAATCAAGACATGTTACTGATCCTTTTAATTGTCAATGAAAGTAAACAAACCAAACGTTCATTTTCCATTTTCTAATTAACTTAGCAAATGGATGAAATTGAGGGCATCCTACCAATGGGCTCCAACCTATGGGAATTCAACACACAGCTGTGCCCAGGGGCATCGAGGGTGCTGGAACTGACGGTCACCGCCTGCGGGTCGGGTCATTACACCTGCGGCGAGGGCAGCTGCGTTCCCTTGTACCGCAGATGCGACAGGAGGACGGACTGCCCCGACAGATCTGACGAGGAGCACTGCAGTATACTGGTAAGCTTTTCAGAAGGTCATTTATTTGGGTGGACCGTTGACCTTGTTTCATCAAGGTCAAGGGAGAGAGGTAAAAAGTGGGTGAAAGTGACATTGCATCTCGTCTCTATCTCCCGCTCTGGCTTTACTTGATCAGTATGCAGTAGTCAAGGCATCAAACCTTTTGTTATATATAGGAATAAAGTTGTTCTTATACATTTGAAAAGATCTATACTTCATCTGCCATCAAATCAAATAAAGAAAACAGCTAAAACTCTTCTTTTGATGCCCAGGGAATCTCCAAGGGTTACAGGAGTGAGATTCCGCCCTCCAATCGAAATAACGATTCATCGGCTCTGCCTGTTCTAGTCTGGGTGGATATATTAGCTTTAACATCAATCAACACCATACAAATGGAATTTACTGTTGATTTCCTGTTGAAGGTAAGAGACATAGTTATTAAATTCATATATAACCTTTTTGTACTATAACACTGGCCCTGCAAACTACCATTAAGGGATCAAACGTACTGCTGATTAGTAGGTTGCCTTGAAATAATGATAAACCTTGGGACTTGTTTGAACTGTTGACTGGTTGGTTGCCGGGCCACGATAAAGGGTAGTTGAAAATGTAGAAATTCTAGAAAAATAAGCAAATAAATTCTTGCATAGTTACAGGAAAATACTACTCAATATCTGTCTTTAAGATAGCAATTAGAACCACCAGTATGACTTTACATATCAAAGATATTAATGATATAAAAAGGATTCCTATTAGTAACCAATAACTACATGATGTTGTCCTGGATCTTTCTCCCTGCTTTTGTTTTCCTTGCAATCATCCACCCCATCAATACCCTTGACTATATAATATCAATAAGACAGCCTTCCCATCGGCCTCCAGATGGCCTGGCACGACCAACGCCTCTTCTACTACAACCTAAAGGACGAATTTGACCTAAACAACCTGGCCAACGAGGAGAGGGAGAAGATATGGACGCCTTCAGTGTCCTTCAAGAGCGCCAGAGGGAACAGCCACACTGTCTTGGACGAAGAGGCCAAAATCCACGTCCTCAAGAGGGGCGAACCGCTGCGCCCTTCGGCGTCCTATGCTCATGAAGGTGAGGAGAGATTCTGAAGTCGATGAGAATTATTTTGTTGTTTAGGGACCATTATTTTTGTTTGGAATTATTTTTGTTCTAATGATTAATGTTCAAGGTAGCTTCACTTTGCTTTACTGCATGGTGAGGGGGCACTTCTATTTATTAGTTATATTAAAGTATCCATGAATAACCGTACTACTATCATTACTAGTGTACACGACCCGTCAAAAATGCTGGCTAAATATTTACATAGATATGCATGCACACAGATTCAACCCTTCTCACACCCTCCCCCTTTCCTAAGTACAACAAGGCAATTGTGGTTTTTAAGTGTACCTCTTGGGTAACCCCCTCTCACCAGGGTATATGACTACTCCCTCTCCCTTACTCAAGGGACATGGAGACTGAGTAGTTATATGTCTGGTGATGCCACTGAGCGTGACCAGAAACTAGAAACATATTACATAAGGGAGATTATTATTATTATTATTATTATTATTATTATTATTATTATTATTATTTGCTGCATGGCCAATTTACTCTTATTCACTTCTCCGTTTCTTTCTTTATTTCAAAACAGTGGATCTATTTAACGGTGGGGATGCCCCTCTCATCCTGGAAAGGAAGTACCATGTTCGTTATGGATGCGCTTTCGACCTAAACAGATATCCATTTGATACACAGGTTAGTTACTTATTACTAGTTCCTTACTTGTAATTAGTTAGTTGTTTATAACCAGCTACTTACTTATGAAGATATGCAAGAACAATTGAGTGAGGCCTACTAATGCCTTATTCAAGAAAGTAGGCCTATATGTAACTGTTCTCTTTTATAACATTCCATTGTCATTATCTTGGTCACTAAGAATATTAACAATTATTTCATGATACATACCATTTTGAGTAAGTGCACAGTTGTCACAAAGATAATTCACGTCATACTGTATTAATAAAAGTGTAAATAATAAGCCACATTTCAGAACTTCGTGTTTTATGCATCGAGTTTCTATATCTCTGTCATGGTTATATTCAGTACAGTATATAACTTAAGCTCCTTTTATAACCAAACACAGCGCTGTTCAATGGAATTTGAAAGCCAGTTCACCACCAGCTCATACGTGGAGCTCGTGCCGGGTCGCGTCCACTTCCCGGGCCGTCGCCAGCTTGTGGAATACGTCATCGGGGATATCTCCATGGAGGCTACAATGCAAAATTCCAGCTTCAGTGGACTCCAGGTGAATCTATCAGAGTGACTGTCCTTATAAGAGTCAATCTAAACTTATGTCTTCTTCTTTTTCTACAACATTTACCCATCTCTATGTGGGATCACTCTTTCGTATAAGCCTCCTCCACTCTGTTCTCTTAATCCTTTTGCCTGCATGCTATTTGCTAGTTTATCTTAACATCTGAACTCTGGTCTTCTACTCCTCCTTTCCCCGTCCACCTCCATGTCCATGACCCTGGCCACACATGATCTTCTTCTCTCTGCATATACTCAAACAACTGTAGTCTTAATTGCTGAATTGTTTCTGACACTTCTGCTTTGACTATCCCTTTGATATACTCATTTCTTATCCTGTCCCTTCTTGTACTCCACACTTCCAACATAACATCCTCATTTCTGCCACTTCTATCTTCCTTTCTTGAGTCTTCTTAACTTATTTAAACTTATATAAAGAACCTTATATGACATTTATTTCTCAACAGGTACGTCTCATCTTCATCCGCCAGAGTGGATATCACCTCGTGGCGACTTACCTGCCGACGTCAATTATGATCGTCATTGCTTACCTGACCTTCTTCTTTGGCGTTGAGGATTTTAATGTGAGTTGGCACCTCAAATTGTATAGATTCAGTTTAATCTTATATGCGATGTTCATCAGATCATATCAACAAGTTGTGTCTTATTATAATATCAGTTTCAGTAGAACATCAAGTCTTGTTTTATACTCATAGATTCTGCCCAAAAAGGATTTGTTTTTAAGGTGCTGGATAGCAAGGTTGAAACTGTCCAGAAAGAATAAAGAGGAAGACAGTGAAAGAAACAAAAAATGTGAAAACCATGAGATGAATAAGTAAAAAAGGACAGTGAAAGGGTATCTATACATAAATGTTATTACCATTGTTTGAAAATAAATCTTTCATATAACCCTCATCAGTCTAAAAATGGAATCAATGTTGTGGTTAATCAAATAAATCCTGAAATATAAGTGAAATTACTATTATTCCCTTCTGGTAGGACCGCATCATGGTATCCCTAACGTCCCTGCTAGTGCTCTCCTCCTTACTGACCCAGACTTCAGAAACTCTCCCGAAGACGTCGTACTTCAAGATGGTCGACATCTGGCTCTTCTTCTGCATCGTCACGATCTTCATAGTGATTCTCATCCACACGGCGTCCATCTACGTTGACAGGGTAAACCACGAGACCGTAATAGCCAGGAGAAAGGGCATTTTACATTTCAGGAAGTCAGGGAAAAGGCTGATGAAGGATATGAGCTTAAAAGGAAAGTCGCGTGAAGCCTCCTCGGTGGGCAGAGTTAGGCTAACTCCCGCTGGCATCTTGAATTTCGGGAAGGTGGTGGTACCTTTAGCAGTTGGTGTTTTTAACATCATCTACTGGATCATTGCTCTGGTGAGGTAACTGTGTTTTGGCTTTTTAAGGAGTGAAACTGTTCAAGTGAACCATTAGAAGCCCAGAAGGAAGTCTGGTAAAACTCTAGCAACAAATACGACCCTAGAGAGAGAAGAGATTGATGAAGATTTGGCATAGCCACACTATCAAAGTTAGGCTAACTATGGTTTTCATAGGACCTATGGTTTTAACTCTTAACGTCAATGGAATGTCTTAATGCACAATGTATAATTCTTATAACTTTAAACACTATTGTTTCTTTAATAGAATATTGCAATAACAAAATTGAGCTTCAATATTTAATCAAATGATCCTACAGCTCAACCAATCTGCTGGTAGGGTGTGAGTTGACAGGGTTTTGAAAACATGATCATCAAATTACTCATTTAATAAGAACATTAAGTTAAGAGAGAAAGAGAATCCACCATATTTAACAAATTTAATAGCTGCTATTGCCTAGAAAGTATCTGGCTTCTTACAGTTATTTATTAGAATTGACAATATTTCTGAACTATTCTGTAAATGGAAAATAAAATAGTCTCAAGACCAACTCAGAAAACATTTGCAAGCGTTTCATTATCAACCTTTTCCACACGGTTATTGAGACAAAATTTTCAGGACAAGTTTAGTGTCCCAGGAGAGGGAAATGATTATACAATTCTTATATAAACATAAAGAAAAAAGAAAGAGATATACAAAGATTAAGAGGGAAGGGTTGGAAGATGGCCAGGTGATCTTTGGAGATATGGCAGCAGTGGTGGAATCAGTTTGAAACTAGGTGTCCTCCCCTATCAACCATTACTCACTGCACTGAGTATAAGTGGAACTTCATAAGTTGACATAAGTATCTAATTGTATTTTATGTTACTCAATTGTTTAACATTGTTAATTAACGTTACAGCTTAGCATGTAATAATAATAATAATAATAATAATAATAATAATAATAATTATTATTATTATTTTTATTGTGTTAATCTAAGGACATAAGTCTTGGTATGGCAATGAAAGAATCTCCAATAGATTTAGTAGATATGAGAACAAAGCCCTCAGACGGATATTGGGAGTTGAATGGCAGGACAGGATTAGAAATGAAACTATAAGAGATTACTTGAGTGCCATATGTGGATGAGATCATGATGAAGGGTAGATGGAGATGGTTTGGGCATGCTCTTCACCAAATGTTCAGCTGGGCTCCACAAGGCACTAGAAGATTTGGAAGACCCAGGCCTACATGGCTGAGGGCTATGAAACGCGACGTAGGAGATGATGAATGGAAAAGTAATGAATTAAAAGCTCAAGATAGAGACTGGCAAAATCTATTATTATTATTATTATCATTATTATTATTATTGATTTCCATCTAAGATGATTTTCCTTTGTATTTTCTATGACTTTCAAATAAATGATTTATTTTTTATGTAAAATAGTAATGTAGATGTAGATTTTAAAATTCCAATTGTATCGAATTCTTCTAGGCTAGATTTGGGGTTGATTTTAATTGTTCTTTGGTACATCTAAAATATTACACATTTTTCCTGCAACCTGGTTTATTTACGCTTAGCCTTATGCCAGCAAGTTTTCTTTCCAGAGAGTAACGATATATTGATTACTTCCACTCGTTTTGAATCTTTGTCGATATATTTCTACTATTGGATATGCCGTGGGTAGCCACCATGGCTTTTTTATGACGTCATAGCTTTGCTTTCGGTTTTATATCTGAAACAAACTGTCATATTCCACGGTATTTGTTTACAAGTGCACGCTCTCCATTTACTCGAAAATTGACATCGTCAATAGAGTCAATCAAAGAGAAGTTCGTGACGTCAGCGGACATTTGATATATATTCAAAATATATACTAAATTAAAAAATGGACCAATTACTCAAAAGTTTCACTAATTGTGAATTGTATATTTTATTTGGTAATACTTGACAATAAATCTTAATTTTTTTTTAAAGAAACTTTTTTACAAGAATGGCTAATTTTGCAGCGTATGACTGTTTTCTTGGCGGGAAATTAGGCAGTGGTCAATAGATGGCGTTAGTGTAGCAAAACGTCGTTTGGGGAAAACTAGTCATTCTCAAAATAGTTTCTCTAAAAAAAACCTTTAATATGAATTATATGAAATATTTACCAAATATAAAATATACATTTCACAAATAGTGACACTTTTGAGTGATTACTCCATTTTTAATTTAGTATCTATTTTGAATATATACCAAATGTCCGCTGATGTCACGAACTTCTCTTTGGTTGACTGTTAACGATGTCGGTTCTCAACCAACCCCTCCCCCTCACCCCCTTGTGCAACATATCTTGCAACTTTTTGCTTTCCTGGCATTTAAAGAATCTCCTAATTACTGTACAAGAAGAAGATAGCTGAAGGACTGCATAATTTTCGAGTAAATGGAGAGCGTGCTCTTGTAAACAAATACCATTGGGGTTATATCGGAAATTAGCGGTGGGGCAATAACAGGAAAGTACTTAATCTACTTAACTTGAAAATTACAAGCCATACAGGTTGTTATCAGTAAACCTGTAATCTAACTCTCAAATGGTTACCACCCTTGATATCTACAGAGGAACCTAGGATGATCATTTTCCCACAATAACTTTTTTTTTAATTTTATGAACTTCAAGAGTCAGTCTTATGTAGTACCATTATTTAAACATTTACCATTGACAACATTTTAAAAACATCAGAGCCTAACTTTTTCCATTTGATTTATTTTTTGCTTATTTATGTATAAAGAATGTTGATCCAAGGTTCATATCTCTGCACCTGACTATGAAAGTGACTTTTTTAAAAGAAACTTCATGTGATTGATCATTAGTTATAGCTTTTTACAAGAAAATGAAACAGTGTAAATTTCTATGGCAAAATTTATCCTAACATTTTGTGTGGTACCTCCAATGTCATTTATCATATGAACAC
>NW_027172247.1:0-212500 GCF_036898095.1 Palaemon carinicauda | reverse complement strand
CATACTGAACCTAACTTGGCGCCAGATGATCTCATGGCTAATGTGCCACAGTATTTAACTAGAAGAATGTTGTTTAGTTAAATTGCATCTCAGTATGATCCTTTGGGGCTAGTTTGTCTGGTAACTTTAAGAGCTAAATTGATGATGAGACAGCTAATTTCCAGGACAGAGGTGATTGAAGGAAAAGTTAGCCATTATGATTGGGATAGTGCAGTGTTGACAGATATTAGGAATGAGTGGTTAAGTTATTTCCAGATGTTGTTTGAGCTTCAGTCTCTCAGCTTCCCTAGGTGTGTCAAAGTAGAAGGTACAATCGGTAAACCAATGCTGGTGATTTTCTCCGATGGGTCTAGTTCTGCATATGGAGCATGTGCTTATGTGCGATGGGAATTGTCTGATGGAGGATTCTGTTCCAGGTTGCTAATGGCAAAATCTAGGCTTGCACCACTCAAACAGTTATCCATTCCCCGGATTGAACTATGTGGGGCCTTAGTGGCAGCTAGAATGAGAAAAACTATAGTGAAGGAAATGAATTTTGAATTTGAATCGGTGATGCACATTGTTGATTCTGCAATAGTTCGTGCCCAGATTCAGAAAGAAAGCTATGGCTTTGGCACCTTTACTGCTACAAAAATTGCTGAAATTCAAAATAAAACCGATGTGGGAGAATGGTCGTGGGTTTCAGGTGATAACAACCCAGCAGACTTGACTACCAAACCTGCTAAGCAGATCAATTTGGGTCAAGAATCAATGTGGCAAATGGGGCCGGCGTTCCTTATTCTCCCAATCAGTAAGTGGCCAATAAGGACAGATCATATTGGTGATTTGCCTGACAGGGTGGGTGTCTTTGTTTCGCACGCTTGTTTTACTGTGAATACTGTAGATATGTCTTTAGTGTTTCAAATATCAAGATTTGAAAGTAGTGAAAAATTGCTCAGAGTCACTAGTAGAGTCCTTAAGGCTTTCAAATTTAAATCGTTCAAGGGAATATTTCAAACTCCTAATATAGATGAAATCTCTCAAGCAGAGATGTGGGTGAGAGAAATTCAACCCAGGCTTGGTAAAGATTGGGAGTCCAGATATCGCAGACTTGGCCCTAGTGTAAATAAGAATGGTTCAATTGTGGAAGGCCAACGCATTCCTAGGTGGTTAAAGAACAGTTATGATCAGGATGAGTTTGTATTACTCTCTCCTGATCATGAATTTGTCATATATGTAAAAACCATGCATCGTCAATTTCATTCTGGAGTGGAAAACACCCTTGCGAAAATTCAATCTAAGTTTTGGGTACCAAGAGTTCGGAACATGATCAAGTCCGTAAAATTTAAATGCGTAACCTGTAGGAAGTTGACAAAGGAAATAGCAGGGCAAGTCATGGGACAATTACCTCGAGAGCATCTAAAACCCTCTCCACCGTTTGCTTATACTGCTCTTGATTTATATGGACCTTTCTTTATCAGGGATACAGTTAAGGGTAGAACTAAAGGTAAAGCCTATGGGGTAATCTTTAATTGTTTATCGACCCGTGCAGTTCATTTAGATCTAATTAAGGGTTATAGTGCAAAAGATTTCCTTGATGGGCTCCGTAGATTAGTATCACTCCGAGGATGTCCTAAAGAAATATATTCTGATAGGGGTACCCAATTAACTGCTGCTGAGAAGGAACTACGGAATGCAACAGAGATTTTTAAAATAAAGTGGATCTTCAATGCTTCTGCTGATGCACCTTGGCAAAATGGAGTCAGTGAGAGTCTAATCAAATCTGTCAAAAGGAGTTTGACCATAGCTATTGGTGATAACATTTTAACTTTCAGTAAATTGCAAATTTACTAAATGAAAGACCCATTGGTATAAAACCTAGCTGCGATCCCGAACTAGGAAGGTATCTTTGCCCAAATGATCTTTTGCTTGGGCGTACACAAAATGCAGTTCTGAAAGGAGAATTTGAACGCTTCCCTAGTCATGAATCAAGATTGAACTTTCATGAAGGCATAACCGATACTTTTTGGAGAAAATGGATGAGTGACTTTTTCCCCACTATGCTGATACGTCAAAAATGGCATGTAGAAAAGCGTAACATGCAAGTAGGGGATCTTGTATTGTTTCAGGATAGTAATGTGGTGCGGGGTAATTGGAAGTTAGCGGAAGTCTTGCTGGCAGATAAGGGTAAAGATGAGAAAGTTAGAAATGTCACACTGAGGTACAAACCAATGAAGTCTGGTATGACTTACAAGGGAGAGAGGGATGTAATTGTGAAACGATCTGCTCATAGAATTGTAGTAATTTTGCCCATCGAGGAATGTCTCGATCTACCATAGTTTAAAATGAGTATTCATTTGTGTGGTTATTTAAATTAAAAGAATTAGATTTGCCTTGACATTCATATGATGGTAATATTAAAATTCATTTGTTTGCACATGCGTGTTAGAGACCACTGGTGAAGGTTTCCAGGACGGTGGCTGTCTTTGGACATACTAGTTGAGGTTTCTTCATAGTAGCTTCCTTGGTTATATTTAACTACGGTGATATATCCCAGAGAATTTTACTAAAGGTATCCAGAATTCTAACTCCTGGCGCGAGTATCCCTGGCTTTTGCCTTTAGGGATATCGTATAATATCAGAGGACATATTCTTGACACGCCACATAGCTATCTACACCCCTAATAGCGTTTACGCTTCGAGAGGGGAAAGTGGCCAGAATTGGAAGAGAGCCGTTATTATGGCAACGCTCGCTCTACTCCTACTGTTGAGTACCAGTATAACGTCACGTCCGGGCGCCATCTTATCATTCCTTGTAGCGTTAGCGAGGTGCTACAGATACAGTACTTTTGGGAGGGATTCATTCAGCCTTTATAAAAGGAGGGTGGGTCCATCAGGGCGACATGGCTACCTCACCCCAAAATAGATTTTTCGCTTCGCTCAAAATCCGCTTTTTTGGGCTCAGGCCATGTCGTCCTGATGGAAGTTTACCAGCGTATTAATGTAAAGATTTGTACGAGCATTACTTATTCCCCTTTTATCTGCATATCAACATGAGAACAACTGTAATAGCTTGGTTCTTACATGTAGGTAGTAGGTTGGCCAGGGCACCAGCCGCCCATTGAGATACTACCACTAGAGAGGTATTGGATCCTTTGACTGGCCAGACAGTAATGCATTGGATCCTTTGACTGGCCAGACAGTAATGCATTGGATCCTTTGACTGGCCAGACAGTAATGCATTGGATCCCTCTCTCTGGTCACGGCTTATTTTTTCTTTGCCTACACTTACACAGAATAGTTTGGCCTATTCTTTACATATTCTCGTCTTTCCTCATACACCTGACAACAATGAGATACTTAACAGTTCTTCACCCAAAGGGTTAATTACTGTACTGCAATTTGTTCAGTGTACTTTCCTCTTGGTAAGGGTAGAAGAGACTCTTTAGCTGTGGTAAGCAGCTCTTCTAGGAGAAGGACACTCCAAAATTAAACCACTGTTCTCTAGTCTTGGGTAGTGCCATAGCCTCTGTACCATGGTCTTCCACTGTCTTGGGTTGGAGTTCTCTTGCTTGAGGGTACACTCAGGCACACTATTCTATCTTATTTTTTTTCCTTTTTTTTTTTCTTAATCTTGTTTCTTTGAAATGGTGTGTTGGGCAGGCTTAATAGAAGGGCCATGGATGCCTGGTGGTTTATCAAGAGGTTGTCTTTTCCTTTTTCTGATTATTTTTCTTCTCAAAACCCTCCTTACTGTCCTCCCTTCAGTTGAAGTGGCTATCCTGGAGGGTATTTAGCCTTGCATGGTGTATCGGCTCCTCCATGTTGACCAGCTTTTCCGACTTTTTACTATAGTCTATGGGTATCATCAATCACTTTGTTTATAATTCTGTACGTATTGTTTTTGTTATAATTCTTGTTAATCTAGTTTTTAAGTATAATGTCTCTTTTTTATTTCTATTAATTCTTATGCTGTCTGGAGACATTGAGCGAAATCCGGGACCAGTACGTCCTAGATTTCGTCAATGTCGTCTTCTGTATTGCAATATTCGTGGTCTTCATGCAAATATCCAAGACCTTACAGTTGCGTCCAGACAGTATGATATTCTTTTGTGCTCAGAAACTTTGGTTTCTAATATGAGGCACTCATCTGAGCTCCTTATAACTGGTTTTAAGAAGCCAATAATGTTGAAACGTGATGCCATCCCTAGGGCCAGGGGAATGGCGGTGTATATTAGGACCGAGTACCCTGCTTCTCATAAGTCCTGCTATCAATGTGGATGTCATGAGATTCAGGTAATAAAAGTTTGTGGCAGGCATAACAACTTTTATTTGTGTTCGATCTACCGGAATCCAGACATAGATGATTCTATCTTCGATTGTCTTCTTACCATTTTGTCTTTGTTGGTGATTTTGATGCTCACCATAGGGAGTGGTTAAGTTCTATCTCTCCTACCGATCGCCATGGCTTAAGAGCTTTAGACTTTGCCTCTGAATCAGGCTGTGAGCAAATCATAAAGGAAGCTACTCACAGGTCTGGTAATTGCTTGGACCTCGTATACACTGACTCCCCTGGCGTTATAACTAGTAAGGTTGGTTCTCCAGTCGGGACATCTGATCATGCCTTGATTTCATTATTAGTGAAGACTGAGCAGCCTGTCCCTGATATATCATATTCTTGTAAAATTTATATGAAATCCCAAGCAGACTGGAATGGGATTTTACATGATCTTTTGTGCTTGAATTGGTCACAATTTTATAATAGTGTAGATCCTGTTGTCCCTTTGAATGAGAATCTAGTCAACATAATTGATAGGCGTATCTCTTCTTGTGTGCTAAGGTACCGAGTGAAGGACAAACCATGGTTCAATGATGATTGTAGACGTGCTTATTTGGAGAAACAGGAGGCCTATCATCTTTGGAAGGGTAACAGATCAGATTTGACCTGGAGCAACTATACTCCGCTTCGAGCATTTGCTCAGAGAGTTTATGCCTCAACTGAAAAGGAGTACAATTTAACCATAAAAGAAACACTTTCTGGTACAACTCAGGAACATAAATGGTGGTCTACCCTTAAATCTGCACTCTTTGGTGTAGATGCAACAGTTCCTCCTTTACTTAAACCAGATGGCTCAGTCACTCACTGTCCAAAGGAAAAGGCAACCCTTTTGGCTGATGTTTTTGACAGTAAACAGAGTAATGAAAAATTTGAACTTCCTCATTCCTGTTTTCCTGAGCCTAAACTAACTAGTTTAGCTTTCCAATCTCGTGAGATTAAAGCTCTGTTGGTGGACCTTGATGCTTATGGAGGTGTACACCCAAATGGTATTTTTCCTTTGTTTTTTATAAAGACAGCAGATTTCTTAGCTCCAAAGTTATCTGTTATTTTGCGCAAGTTAGCAAGAAGAGGAGCTTTTAGCACTAGTTGGAGAATTGGTAATGTTACTCCTCTATGTAAATGTGTTTGTGGTAGCTCAAGTCCCACTGATTACCGCCCAATTTCCATAACTCCCATATTATCTAAAGTTTTTGAACGTCTTCTGGCAAAACGTCTTAATAGGTTTGCTGAAGGTAATCATCTACTCCATAGTTTGCAATCTGGTTTTCGTAAAGGCCTTGGAGCATGTGATGCCCTTCTTACAATCTCCAATGCTGTACAGAAATCCCTTGATTGTGGTAGGGAAGTTTGTATGATTGGCCTTGATTTTAGTGCTGCCTTTGACCGTGTTAATCATGAGGCCCTTGTTTTCAAACTGAAACATTTGGGAGTGGGTGGGTCGTTTCTTAACATTATTATTGATTTTTTAAGTAATAGATCTCAAAGAGTTGTTGTTGATGGGCACCATAGTGATTATAGGAATGTGATATCCGGTGTTCCACAGGGTAGTGTTCTTGGCCCATTACTTTTCATACTATATACACATGACATGTGGTTTGGCCTAGAAAACAAGCTTGTTGCATATGCAGATGATGCTACTCTCTTTGCATCAATTCTATCCCCTGAATGTAGATCTAGGGTTGGTGAATCCCTTAATAGAGATTTAGCTAGAATTAGTGCATGGTGCAAATTATGGGGTATGAAGCTGAATCCTAACAAAACTCAAAGTATGATTGTAAGTAGGTCAAGGACGGTGGCTCCTCAACATCCGGATCTCAGTATTGATAATGTTTCTTTAAATATGTATGACTCTTTTAAAATTTTAGGTGTGATTCTCGACAGTAAATTTACTTTTGAGAAACATATAAGGTCTGTGTCTTCTTCAGTTGCACAAAAAATAGGCTTATTAAGAAAGTCTTTCAAGATTTTCGGTGATCAATCTATTCTGAAGAAGTGTTTTAATTCTTTCATTCTACCTTGTTTTGAGTATGTTCTCCTGTCTGGTCTTCAGCTGCTGATTTTCATCTTAATATGTTGGACAGAAACTTACGGTCTATTAAATTTCTTATTCCTGATCTAGATATTAATCTCCGGCACCGTTGTTCAATTAGTTCATTATGCATGTTGCATAAGATTTTTCATAACTCTGACCATCCTTTACATTCAGATCTCCCAGGACAATTCTATCCTGTTCGTAATACTAGGCAGGCAGTTAATTCTAATAGCCAGGCCTTCTCCATCACGAGGCTCAATACTACGCAGTACTCTAGAAGTTTTATTCCAGCTGTTACCAAGTTGTGGAATGATCTTCCTAATCGGGTGGTTGAATCAGTAGAACTTCAAAAGTTCAAAGTTGGAGCAAATGCTTTATTGTTGACCAGGCGGATATGAGTCTTTTTATAGTTTATTTATGACATATTTGTTTTTGATGTTGTTAATAGTTTATATATGACATGTCTGTTTTGACGTTGTTACTTATTTTAGAATGATTTATTGTTAATTTGTTATCTTCATTTATTTATTTCCTTATTTCCTTTCCTCACTGGGCTATTTTTCCCTGTTGGAGCCCCTGGGCTTATAGCATCTTGCTTTTTCAACTAGGGTTGTAGCTTGGATAGTAATAATAATAATAATAATAATAATAATAATAATGTATTCAAACCTTTTCTGTGCATATATACCTTGTTTCTACATGGATAAAAACTTGTCTGTTTTGACATACAGCTAATCCTGTATACCTTGGATGTTATAGTGGCTTATATAAACCTTTGTTCGTATTGGGAATACAAACTTCGACTGATTGGGTATACAGTGAGACCTGTATGCTTTTTGCTGCTAGGTTTGTTCATATGAGATATGCAAACCTCAAGACTTTTCCTGAGTCTGGTATGACTCTTCCCTCTAGGGGGCAGGAAGCACTAACATAGTTCATGATTAGGAGTACAGTGAGCCCTCGCTACTTCGCGATTCGACTATCGCGGATTCACGACTTTGCGGATTTTTTCATAACGCATGTACATTATATACATATATCGCGGATTTTCCGGAAATTTCGAAATAGCCGCGATATATGAAAACCCAAATATTTCGTTAATTCCATTAATAATTAGTAATATCTGCTCTTACTGATGGTTCATTGCATTACATATGACATATAATTCAGTACAGAAAGAAATAAAACACGAAAAGAGAATGTGATCATACGATAATTCAGTTTAACTGTACGTAGTAAAATTAAATCGAACATGAAACGCAAATCAGATGCAGTCTGACTTTGTCATATTTGAATGGTGTAAGGCTGCTGATGGCTACTACGTACTACAAATGTAATGGATGTGCATCTTTTCCATGAATCTTTTGTATGTACTGTATACGTACGTAGTACTGCATCCAATAATATTCTTTGTTGCAAAAATCACATCTCGGATAAGCGTACATATCCTACAACAAAACAAGCGTAAAATAGCGTACATAAAGCATATAGTATATAGTACCTTGTATTTGAATTGGTAACTACTACGTAGCATGTAAGATGGACTGTGATTGGTTCCAGTGCTGATAGATGACGAATCAGCTCCCCAGTTTTGTAATCTAGCCTGTGATTGGTGTTTTGACCGCATCTCTGATCCGCAGCATCTTCTCGCGGCCACTTTGTTTGCTGCTCTCTCGCCGGGTAGACGCTGCCACTAGAGCTGCTGTTCCCTGAAAGGACCTCAGCTTGTTGAGGACCTTCAACAGAAGGTTGGTTGGAGGGAACAGGTAAATCCTGGTCCATTTGTTCCAGTCGAGGGACATGGCATCCACTGCTTCCGCTAGAGTGTCCTCGTATGGGGCCACATAACGAGGTAGCTTCTTGTTGTCGCTCGTCGCGAAGAGGTCGATCTGCAGTTCCTAGACTTGACGTAAGATGAAGGTGAATGATCCTGCGTCTAGGGACCATTCTGACTCTATCGGCGTGAGCCTGAATAGAGCGTCTGCCGTCACATTGCGGAACCCTTGGAGGTGAACTGCTAATAAGTGCCATTTCTTCTTTTCCGTCAAGCAGAAAATGGCCAACATCACATGGTTGATTTGGGGTGATCCCGAACCTTGACGTTTCAAACATCTCATTATCACCTTGCTGTCTAGAACCAGTCTTATGTGGACTGAATGGCGGGAGGACAATTTCTTCAGCGTGAGAAATACTGCCATGGCCTCCAAAATGTTGATGTGGAAGGTCTTGAAAAGAGAGGACCAAGTCCCTTGGACTTTCCTTTGGTGAGAGTGACCTCCCCATCCTTCCTTTGATGCATCCGTATGGATGATGACTGAAGGTGGAGGTGGTTGCAACGTTACCGATTTCTTCAGATTCTTGGCCTTCCACCATGGCTTGATATGTGATCGTAGTCGAGTCGGTATTGGTCTTCTTAGATCTCTTCGAGCGTTTGATGCGTATCTTCTCCAGACTCCTGATGCATCCTTTAACTGTGCTCTTAGCACCGGGTCTGTCACTGATGCAAATTGAAGGGCGCCCAGCACTCTTTCCTGTTGGCGTCTTGATATCCAATCGGATTTCAGAAGTCTCTTAACAGATCCCGCTATCTCTCTCCTCTTCTTTGATGGAATGGAGAGGTGGTGTGACAGTAAGTTCCAGTGTATTCCAAGCCATTGAAACTCCTGAGCTGGAGATAATCGAGACTTTTTGACATTGATCTTGAATCCCAGATGTTCCAGGAACTGGATCACTTTCTTGGATGCTTGCATGCATTCTGTCTCGGATACTGCCCACACCAGCCAATTGTCCAGGTAGGCTAACACATGGACACCTTCTAGGTGTAGTTGTTGAACGACTGCATCTGCAAGCTTTGTGAAGATCCTTGGGGCTATGTTTAGCCCTAAGGGAATGGCTCTGAAGACGTAGTTCTTCTTTTGTAGCCTGAATCCTAGGTAGGAGGAGAGTTGGCAATTGATTGGAATGTGCCAATAGGCATCTGCTATGTCTATGGTTACTTTGTACACCAGTTTTGGCAGCAGGGTCCTTATGTGTTGAAGGGTCAACATCCTGAACTTGTAGTTTACTATGAACTTGTTGAGTGGCAACAAGTCCAGAATGACTCCGAGTTTGACCGAGTCCTTCTTGGGAACACAAAACAGCCTTCCTTGGAATTTGATGGACTTTGCCCTCCTTATTACCTTTTTGCTCAAGAGTTCTCTGGTATATTCTTCCAGAAAGGGGGTGGAGTGTTGGAAGAATTGAGGAAATGATGGTGGAGCTATCTTCCAGCTCCAACCTAGTCCGTTCTTGATCAGGCTGTGGGCCCAGAGATCGAAGGTCCAGCGATCCCGAAACGAATGGAGTCTTCCTCCTACCGGAAGCATCTCATTGCTTCGGTTCACCGGAGGACTTGCCTAATTGACCGCGCCCTCCCCTACCCACTCTTCCTCTTGAGGGGTGTCTAGAGGAACCTCTATATGACCCTCTACTTTTCGGCCGAAAGGTAGTAGTCTGCCTCTCATAGGCGGGAGTAAAGGCTGGTGACTGTGTCACCACCTGCTGGGGTACCATCTGGTAGGTGGATTGGGGTTGTGCCACCATCTGGGGCACCGCAGTCATGGGAAGTTGTTGTTGTTGTTGTTGTTGTCTGGTGGGGCGAGAGGGCAGTCTTGGCCTCTTTGTCTTCCTTTTTGGTTGGGATCCCTCATCCGGGGAAAACTTCCTTTTAGACGACATGCCCCACTTTTGGAGAAGATTCCTGTTCTCCGTGGCAGCCTTGTCGACTATTTCCTTGACCACTTCGCTCGCGAAGAGGTGCTTTCCCCAGATATTGGAAGATATCAACTACCTGGGTTCATGCTTCACTGCAGCCGAAGCAAACATGAACTCCCTACAAGCCCTTCTGGCCCTAACAAAGCCATACAGGCCCTTGATTAGTGTTGCCAAGTATGTCTTGGCCATGACCATAAACATATCTGGGTTTCTAAATTCGCTTTCCATTGCCTCCAAGGTGGTCTGGAGGGATAGAGATGCGACAAGCCTTTCTTTTGTCTCTTGCTCTCTGCGCAAGAGTAAATCAGACAACTTAGGGAGGTTTTCACTGAACTGGCGTCCAGCAATATCCGCCTCCAACTTCCCGACTGAGAAGGTAAGGTGTATTTCCTTCCAGTCCTTATGGTCTGTAGGCAGAGCTAGGGATAAGGGCCTACACTCCTCAAGTGTAGGACAAGGTTTCCCTGCTTCTACTGCCGACATTACGGCCTTGAACCCTTTGTCCGTAAAGGGAAAGGCTCGAGTAGCTGGAGCAAGAAAGGAAGGGTATTTCTTACTCAGGGCTGGCACCTTAGAGTTAGTGAAGCCCTTGTCCTTCAAACTGCTAGCCAGTAAAGCCTGAGCATTTCCATGGTCAAGCACTATGACCTCTTTCGGCTCTGTCTCCTCTTTTGACACAGGTTCCGCCTTCAGACGGACGAAGCAGTCTGGATAAGACTCAAAGCTGGGACAAAAGTCAACATCTTCGATGAGGACGGATCCCGGCTTTTCTGAAATAAATAACCTCCCGTTTGTAATTGGGATGTACTCTGCATGCCTCCACGGGTTTACGTCAGAACATGAAGGAAGGTCCTGCACGTTGAGTCTCTTGTGAGACCCACGGGACGCGGCAAGCTGATGTATCTCCTTCCCCAATGCCGCATCCCTTTCTTCACTCTGCTTCTGGAACCTCTCCATCATCGATATGAAGGTAGACAGAGTCTTCACCATCTCATCAGGTGGGGGAGCAGACGACATAGAGGGCACTGGTTCTGGGGCTAGAACCGACGAAACGGAAACCGATTTGACTTCTTCCTATTCAGTTTCAGGAGCCAAAGTAGACTCCTCTTCCTGACCTTCCGCAAGAAGGTCCTTCTCAGTGTCTTCTGACACCTCTGACATCCTCTCGTCTAGATGGATGTCCTTCATCGCATCCGAGACATCTGGACGCAAGGGATCTGAGGGTGAGGCTG
Organism: Palaemon carinicauda; assembly: GCF_036898095.1. Classification (NCBI taxonomy): domain Eukaryota; kingdom Metazoa; phylum Arthropoda; class Malacostraca; order Decapoda; family Palaemonidae; genus Palaemon; species Palaemon carinicauda. The sequence goes on along the minus strand of NW_027172247.1, from coordinate 201,165 downwards.
TGGTATGACAGCATCTGCCGACGCCCTAGGGAATAGATAGGCCCGCATCCGCTCATTCGGAAGGTAAGGCCCCGTGGTGTTCTTCTGGAAGCCACGGACCCATCTACACAGCGTGCGCCATGCTGCATCCCTTGACTCCGTTATCTTGGGGGTCATCAAAGGCCTCGGTAACCAAGGCTTTGCAAACGTTACATACCTGGGGGTTCCAATACTTAAGAGGTCCCTTGGTGATGGAACAGTGGGAGTGCGCCTTGCCCTCCTCATGGCCGCAGAAGTCCTTGCTCCGGACGTTGCAGAAGACGCAGCAGAGCTTAGGGTGGTCCTCCTGTAAAAAGAGGAAAACAAAATGAGTATAAGGTAGTTCGTCTCACTTGACAAACTATATAAATATTATTAATAATATTTTTACATTTTATTGCATATAGCTTAAGATAAGTAAGCTAGAAATGAATTAGGAAAAACACATACATGTGTTCCCTGCCCGGCCAATTGCTGTGACCTCCCTCAAAATTAAAGCCTAGGGTTATCCTATTTAGGAGGCCCATTGGAAGAGTTTTACCTTGTAAGGATAGATAAGTGTAACTTCACACCAACTTCCAAAAGGTTTAAAATTGAGGGTCATTTGTAACTGATCATCTCTCAGTATATGGAAAGAAGATTCCTTTCCTTATATAGTACGGTCTCAACAATAGAGTATGTTGGAAGATTTTACTACTGAATACTTTATACTATAATTTTCTGTTTGCAGTAAGATTTATACTGCAAATATACTGGCTACTGTATATTCACATACTGTCGTTCTATCCGGCATATCGCCGACAAGGCTAGTACCTAGGGCACAGTTCAGTCGGCGCATTGCCGGCTGAGATGGTTGCCGGCGGATTGCCAGGCACCGGTAGGTCGGCGCACTAGTTCAGCCTGCATCTGTCAGTCAGGATAGTGGCCGGCAGTCTGAGCCCGGCCGGGCCTTGCCCACAAAGTTCGATGTGCCGGTGGCTCATGGCTGCCAGCGCACAAGTCCAGCCAGCACTTTGCCAGCTAGGGTAGTGGCCGGCAGCTGCCGGTTAGGTTATTACCCGGCGGAACTAGCCAATGGAGAGAGAGAAAACAAGGAGTGAAGGTTGATGTAAGAGCTCTGCCTTACTGCCTTCCTCCAGAGTTTAAATGGAAGGGGAGAATATAGTTTTCAGGCTTCCATCCATCCACAACCATTGCCGGTCTCTGCCAGCCACAGGTTTGTGAATGGCAGTCCAAGAGAGGACTGAAGAACACTCTACAGTAAAGGGATCCTCTGCCGGCAGCCGGTCCAGCCGGCACAGCTCTCCCGGAGCCTTGCGTCCATAAGGGAAAGCTGAATGCTAGGCCACTACAAGCAGAGGCCCGAGCTGGCCCTACAACCTGCCGGCAAGCGGTGAGATTGTAGAACGATGGCCAAAAGGTTGCGATAGCTAGGCCATCACTAAAGGACAGAGGTGGGGGGTGGAAAGGGTCCTGTATGAAGCATGGAAGGAGCCAGCAGAATTACCGGTCCTACCACACCTTAAAGAAACTCTGTTCCAGTATCGAAGCTATCCTAGGCGGCAGGAGAATAACTATTCCCCAGCCTAGGGTCCGCCAATACAGTTAAGTGGCCGGCAGCACTCTTGCCGCCACCCCTAAACAAGAAAGAAACAGAGATCCAGTGCCGGCGTCATCCTAGGCGGCTTCAGCCTAGGGTCTGCAAGCACAGGACTAGCCAACTAGACCACAGGGAGAAGGTAACAATATCATATAAGGTCTTCAAGTGTGGTCTAGGGAGCTCTAGCCTCCTATGCCGGCAGCGTAAACCGACAGGGGAACACTATTCGCCCTGCTGGCCAGCTGCCAGCACCAGACTATCTACTCTGAGGTTCTGACCGAAACCCAAAACCTGCCATCTGCGGTTAAGGGAAGGGACAGAAAACCCTAGCCTAGTCTTGCCTGAATGACAACTCGAGGCATGACCAACTAGAGTTGTAGCCTAAGGCTAATACTCAGAGGGAAGGAGGGATTATCCTAAAATCTCCACTGGAGACGAGTATCGCTTTATATAATAATTCTAGGAGATATCTATCTCCGCCTGAATCGATAAAAGGATACACTAGGGTAACCGGGGAACATGTATGAAAGTATACTAAAGCCACTAGGCTAATAGCCCAGCGGCAGCGAGAATAGACTATCTAAATCACCGAAACTCTCTTGTACACTATCTTAGAAGAGGAAATTATTATGCAATCAATATATCTTACATGTATAAATTGCCTAAATATCTTCATTTAAAATTTTATAACAATAGGAATGTCTATTATATCATGCATGCAAGTAAACTGAAACACCTAGGCTAGGAGGCCTAGCGTAAGCAAGGTTCGGTTACCTAAATCACTGAAACTAATACGAATACTATCGGCATAATATAAATAACTCCTAGTAATGAAGACAAAATAGCTATCATCATTTACGCTATTTTCACCGGGAAAGTCGTTCTGGCTAACTAAATAACTCATGCGTTACAAATGACAGCACCTAAGATGCCTCCAGTACAGGCAACAGCTCTTCCATAAGTTAATTTAATTTTGATTTCATTTCATTATGAGGAAAGAGCTAGTATTTATACAATGAAAAGATCAAATACTCAACTTTCCAGAGGCAGAAGAGGCTGGAGATTGCATGATAAATCCAAAATAATCCAATAACGAGAGAGTAACCGGGAAAATCACCGAGTGAGATCGCTACAGAAAAAGGAATAAATATGGCGGCGATGATGGAGTCATCTAGATACTCAATTAGTAACGGAGGAAAGGTACCTAATTAACGGCTACCCTTCTTTTTTGCCACCTCCCCCCTCGAAGCGTAAACGCTATTCAGGGTAATGATAGCTATGTGGCGTGTCAAGAATACGTCCTCTGATATTATGCGATATCCTTAAAAGGAAACTTTAGGGATATTCACGCCAGGAGTTAGAATTCTGGAGACCTTAAGGTAAATTCTCTGGGAATATCACTGGAGTCAAATATACCCTAGAAAGCTAGTTAAAGGAACCTTCCATCAGGACGACATAGCCTGAGCCCAAAAAGGGTCTATACATATTGCACTACACTCTTATCGAGACTGACACAAACATATGAAGCTTCTTGTTGTGTTTAACAACATAAAAAGGATCCACCTTCTATTCTTTGGCACACACCACCCGGTAAACACTATTCACCACTGGGGTTACAAGAATATGGAAATGGAAAGAAAGTCACAAAACCTGTGGATCAGGTCAAAATCCCTGAAAAAGAACACAGAATTGTGGGAACATACAAACTTGAGGGAAATACATCATGAAATTAAAGCAAACAAACTACTGTACAGTACTGACTTTTTTCAATCTTTGCATTTTTTAAAGTTGTTACACATAAATGGGAAGCTTTAGGTAAATGATATTGAATACTAAAAATTAAAATTAATGCATCAAGGCATTATGTTCCAGTGAATATATTAACACGTAGTGCGGGTTTCATAAAAAACGTGCCCAAGAAGCACTGAAATGAAATAAACTTTGTAATTTGAGGTACTGTACCAATAAAATTCCTTTAATTTAGGTGATATTGACCTTTTAAACTCATAGGTTAATCTATTATATAATTCTACAAAATTTTATGTACAGAAGACAAAAAAAGGTACAGAAAATTCCCTCAAAGTAGCCTAAATAACAATTCTTACACTTTTGTTAGAAAGATAATGTGGTTGTTTGTGAGAAATATTGTGAAAATATTAATATCAAAATGTAAAATACAAAGCAATTTCCTCATAATAATGCATTAATTTAAGAGTTGTTTCAATGATTCTAGCTAGTATAGACATTAACTCCTTTGACATAACTTTCTCCTTTTTTAATATATTTTCTACAACATGACAAATTCGTAGATAATTTGTATTTCTGGGCTCGAACCTGTGCCGCCCAGTGAATAAGCTCCATTTAGCACTTATTCTTAGGTAATTTACTGCTAAATATACCAGAGAAAAAATGTAAAGGAGTGCTAGGTTAACTAGCTCGCTCACCTATTGGTGTCGGTATAAAATTGGGCGTATAGTCCAGAGGTCCCGCACTATTTAGATTTATCCACGACAGAAACCCCAATAGAGGAGAGCCGTTCAACCTCACTCGGTACTACTAACAATGCATCCGCTCAGAACCAAACTCCTTTTAGCACGACGAGTATAGTAACCCGCATTTTTGTTGTGCTCTCGATTTTGGTTTATTTTCCATTGAATTATGGCTTCTTCGTCGGTTTCCCACGAGACACCGTCTAAGTTAAGTACCAAGCTGGGTTTTACTGTGTTTTGAGCAACCTAGATCGTTTAATATTTATATTATAGGAGTTTATTCTCTTCGTTCATATCGATCTTGCTTGATTTCACTACAGTTGGTACTCCTGTTTTTGAGAGCTTTTAAGTTTCACTTGCGGTGTTACTATGTGTATTATTTTTATTATCAAATATTATTTGTTATTGTGAATATTCATTATTTAGCGTTTAGAATCCTCGTGGTTCAATTTTGGGCCGATATCATTTACGTATCGTTATGGCTGCCGACCTTCGTGCTAGGCGGCAATGTTATTTTTAGCCATCAGGTGTGTCTTTTGTCATTTAATTATTATGTTGCATGCCTTGCCCAAAATTTTCTATGTGTTTATTCATATAATTTTTAACGCTATTATTATTATAATGAATATTTGTGCCATTACTCCGTTTGATCTGTCTGGTTGGGGATCGTCAGTTGGTAGCCCTGCTGCCTCGTATCACGTGATCCTCCCCCACGCTCCCCCTCTCGCTAGGTGGGCGGCTATGCTCCCCCCTCCACTAAGGGACCGTTGCCGTCCCTCCTTTTAGAGGGGGTAGTTCAGTGTTTTTGGACTTTGTCCTCCGGGTGGCCCGGCGGGTTCGTCTCTGTCTAGTCTGGTTGGCCACCGGTCAACAGAGTTGGATCCCGGTGCACCCTATTTTTATATTCACTTTTCATTCTGGCTTTTGTTATACGAAACCCTCCGGGTTCGGTTGGCGGTTCTTAGCTACAGTTCCGCCCCCCCTATTATTTTATAACATTTCCTATGATGATTATATATGACAGATCACTACCCCGGAGTCCCTAAATGAATTGGTATTGGATACTTTTATTTCCCGGCCCGGGTCTTAGCCTCGCCCCGGGAAATCAGACGCCCTGTGTCTTAAATTTTTGTTGTTGCATCCTTTTTTATACTCCCGGCTCGACCGGAATGGATGGCTATACTTTAGTCTAAGCTAGACTTTTGTTTAGGCCGGGTCCTCCGGACCCGCCCCTACTTAAGAATAGTACAGTTAAGCCCTAATCTTGTGTTAGGCTTATGTTAGGCCCGGGTCCTCCGGACCCGCCCCTACTTAAGAGAATTTCAGTTTCTCATATACTATTTACTTTAGTCTTAAGCTAGACTTATGTTTAGGCCGGGTCCTCCGGACCCGCCCCTACTTAAGAGAATTACAGTTTCTCATATACTATTTACTTTAGTCTTAAGCTAGACTTATGTTTAGGCCGGGTCCTCCGGACCCGCCCCTACTTAAGAATACTACAGTTAAGCCCTAATCTTGTGTTAGGCCCGGGTCCTCCGGACCCGCCCCTACTTAAGAGAATTACAGTTTCTCATGTACTATTTACTTTAGTCTTAAGCTAGACTTATGTTTAGGCCGGGTCCTCCGGACCCGCCCCTACTTAAGAGAATTACATTTTCTCATATACTATTTACTTTAGTCTTAAGCTAGACTTAGGTTTAGGCCGGGTCCTCCGGACCCGCCCCTACTTAAGAGAATTACAGTTTCTCTTATACTATTTACTTTAGTCTTAAGCTAGACTTATGTTTAGGCCGGGTCCTCCGGACCCGCCCCTACTTAAGAGAATTACAGTTTCTCATATACTATTCTTTTTATAGATGGTGCATTGTCAGACGACAGCCTGTGCAGCTGTTCTACATCAGCCCTGCGGCCATACTATCTGTCGGTCTCACGCCCTCTGCGGTGTGCAGCTGGAGGACGTCGTGGTATGGCACCCGGATAACTGTGTGGTCTGTTTTGACCTCGTTACCACCCTTGGATCTGACTCGGTGAGTCCCGTTGGCTATGTTGCCTTCTTATTTATCTTACCTTTTTTGGCATACATACACTATTTAGTAAGATATCTATGGTCTTGAAGGACCACTGGGGGTCTGCCCTTTTATAATTCCCACTATTATTTCAGGCATCCCCGGAGCAAAAGTCTGCGGCTCGGGCCACACTGAAAGTGTGGGTTGGTGGTTTTGCCCGGAACGTGAAGTTCAAGCGGCCGTACGTCCTCTCCGAGGACTACTGTTCCCTGATTTACCCCAACGCCAAGTCTTTAGCCGCTGTGGCTAGGCATGTTGCAGCTCCCATCATTGCCCACATTGATGCCACCATAGCGGGGTTTATTGATCCAGAGCAGGATCCGTCGGACGCCCCCGGAGATCTAGAAGACAATGTTGCCTCCATGAACCTGGACGTGGAACCCATGTTATTGGATGATCCAGATACAGGTAGGGTGGTAAGTGAGGCAGGTGTTTCTGGCGCTGAGATTCCTATCCTCAGCCCCTCTCTTTCTTCTTCTGATCGCTCTTCCTTCCATGGTTTTTCTGGGGACCGTGATTCGTCCCAACGATTACACCCGGTTCCCCCCAAGAATAAGTCTAGAACCTTACCTAAAGTTCATAAGCCTCATAAGGCTTCTCATGGTTCTAAACAGAATACAAACCTGTCATCTAAGGCTTCTGGCTCCTCCTCTAAGTTTCGCGACCCGGGAGTTCATTCCGCCACACCTGCTGCTAGCCCGGGCCTTTCCGAATCAGCCATGCTTCGCATCGTGTCGGAGATGCAGGCTAAGTTTGTATCAGAGATACAGTCTAAGATGGACACGATGTTCTCTAACATCGGTCAGAGACTTGGGGCATTAGAGCAAGGTGCTCCGGAGCAGGTACAAAGCTCTCTCATCCCGGATGCCTCTAAGCTCCCGCAGTTTACCAAAAACAACCCTTGGCGTATGGCTCTTCATTCCCCGTTCTCAGACGGAATGTTAACTTTGGAGGGTCTTGGCACTCGTCCCCTAGAGGACTTTGAATTCTTTCCTCCTGGTCTGGCATTTCCATTTCATGGTTATGCCAGGCTTACCGAGGAAGCTTTGGTTCGGTTAGACAAGGTCCCCAAGGAGACAGTCATCTTCCCAAAAGAGCAGGCCCAATCTGTGTGGGCCAGATTCCTGAATGACATCGGCTGCACCAACACTAAGGTGACGCCTTATAAGAGCTCTTTTACAATGTTCCTAATGGACAAAAACTCCGTGACTCCATGTGTCAATAAGGTAGCAGAGCTTGCCTTCCAATATGCTCTGGAGGAGAAGCCCTTGCCTCCCATCCGAGAGGTGGATCCAATCTCCCTCCTTCTTCCTTCAGGCATTGAGTGTTGGGACAACGTCCATACCACATTTACCTCTGGAAAGCTAGCAGCAGACTGTGCTTCGGTAATGTTTAGTGAGCGGCTTCCCCGTCTCCCGGAATCCCTCATTAAACAGGAGTATGATTCTCGCCTACGCGTTGGCCGTACTCTGAACCTGGCCACTTCCACGGAGTCGATAGCCTTGACTTACGATACTGAGAGTATTTTTAAATCTCTCAACAAGGCTACGTTGCAGTCATTATACTACGACCTGTATGACTTCGCTACTGCTAAACGCAAGTGTCGCAAACATGTCCTGGCAGAGGCGACTATTAGGCATGAACCTAATAAGCTGATCTGGTCCTCCTGTTGGGGTTCAAACCTCTTCCCTGAGGACCTTGTAGAGGAAGTCTTGGCGGAGGCCACTAGAGTCAACCAGAGCCTTAAAGCCCGTTGGGGTTTGACTCCTAAACGTAAATCTAACCCTGCAATTTACCAAGCCCGGGGTAGGAAGAAGCTCCGTCCATATACTTCCATTCAGTATCATCTCCAAGGGACTGGGGTGGAGTTGGATTCAAGGACCTCCTCCTCCGAACAAATTTCGGCAACATTCCACTCCGGACCTGGTCGAATTTGTCCAGGATCTTTTACAAAAGAACGCCGTACAAGAAACGAAACACCTGAAGTTTCAAGGTCGGCTGTTCAGTGTCCCGAAGAAGGATTCAGACAAGAGAAGAGTGATTCTAGACCTATCCCTTCTCAACTTGTCCATTCAATGCGACAAGTTTCGAATGCTTACCGTCTCGCAGGTGCGGACCTTACTTCCCCGTGGGGCCGTCACCACCTCTATCGATCTTACAGACGCCTATTATCACGTCCCGATAGCGAGACACTTCCGTCCGTACCTAGGCTTTCGCTTAGGGGACATAAGTTACTCCTTCAAGGTGATGCCTTTCGGGCTCAACATCGCCCCAAGGATCTTCACAAAGTTAGCAGAAGTCGCTGTTCAGGAACTCAGGAATCAAGGGATTCAAGTAGTAGCCTATCTGGACGACTGGCTCATTTGGTCAGACACCTCCCAAAATTGCCTAAAAGCCACTCACAAAGTCATCCATTATCTTCAATCTCTAGGCTTCCAGATCAACTTCAAGAAGTCCCGTCTTCTTCCAAAATCGAAGTTCCAATGGCTCGGCCTGCAATGGGATCTTATATCTCATACTCTGTGTCTTCCCAGACCCAAGAGGTTAGAGATTGCAAGGAACACCAAACGCTTTCTCAAAGACAAAGTAAGTTCCAGACGACTCCAAGAGAGGATTCTGGAGTCCCTTCAGTTTGCCTCAGTGACGGATCTTCTTCTGAAGGCAAAATTGAAAGATTTCAATCGTGTCTGGCGTTCGAGGGCGAACCGGAAGCTCCGGGACAGGAAAGTCCGCCTTCCTCCCATTCTACGGGAAAGATTTCTTCCTTGGACAAGAGCAAACAGTCTGTCAAAGTCAGTTCCCCTTCGATTTCCGCCTCCGAAATTAATCATTCACACGGACGCATCCTTGTCAGGTTGGGGCGGTTATTCTCAGCTCAAGAAAGTTCAAGGTCTTTTGACTCCCTTGTTCCACCAATTTCACATCAATGTGCTAGAGGCCATGGCAGTTCTTCTATCCCTGAAACGTCTTGCTCTTCCCAAGAAACAACACCTTCGTCTGGTCTTCGACAGCGAAGTGGTGGTCCGCTGCCTCAACAGAGGCGGGTCAAAGTCAGGGCCTCTGAACCATGTTCTAGTAGCCATATTCTCCCTAGCAGCCTTGAACCGTTGGCATCTTTCAGCTGTCCACCTGGCGGGAGTCCGGAATGTAGTGGCAGACGCCCTGTCCCGGACCTCCCCTCTAGAATCGGAATGGTCACTCGATCTAAAGTCATTTCGGTGGATTCTCTCTCAGGTTCCCGGTCTCCAAGTGGACCTCTTCGCCACGGAATCCAACCACAAATTGAGAGTATATGTGGCTCCCAATCTAGACCCTCAGGCTTACGCCACAGACGCCATGTCACAGAATTGGGACACCTGGGAAAAGATTTATCTCTTTCCCCCGGTGAATCTTTTGCTGAAAGTTCTAGACAAACTGAGATCCTTCAAGGGACAAGTAGCCTTGGTCGCACCCAACTGGCCAAAGAGCAACTGGTATCCTCTCCTGCGAGAGTTGAGACTATACCCTCACCCGATACCCAATCCGGTTCTGTCTCAGATAGTACAAACACGCGTTGTGTACGCTTTCTCAAACATTCAGAGCGCCCTAACTTTATGGACTTTATGAAGTTTGCGGCTATGCATGGTGCCAATATTGATCCTCAAAACACCTTGTTCCTAGAATCGGATAAACGGGATTCCACCATCCGCCAGTATGACTCTGCAGTTAAAAAGTTGGCAAAATTTTTAATAGACTCAGACGTGAACTGTATGAACTTGAACCTTACAGTTACTTTCTTTAGATCTTTATTAGAATCAGGTCTGGCAGCCAATACTATCACCACTATTAAATCGGCTCTGAAAAAGATCTTCCTAGTGGGTTTTAACATAGACTTAACCGACTCTTTGTTAGCTTCAATTCCGAAAGCTTGTGCCAGACTGAAACCGGTTACTCGCCCTACTCCGGTGACCTGGTTCCTTAATGACGTACTCAGATTGGCTTCTGATACCATTAACAGTTCTTGTGATTACATTCCCCTTCTCAGGAAAACACTTTTCCTGGTGAGCTTGGCTTCCGGGGCAAGAATTTCTGAATTGGCAGCCTTGTCGAGAGACCCGGGTCATATTGACTTCCTGCCTTCGGGAGAGGTCCTTCTTTCTCCTAACAAATTCTTTTTGGCTAAGAACGAAGACCCTCAAAACAGATGGTCTTCCTGGAAAATTATTACCCTCACGCAAGATCCGTCTCTGTGCCCTGTTACTACTCTTAGGTCTTATTTATCCCGGACCTCCTCTAACTCCTCGGGGCCTCTATTCGTTAGAGAACAAGGCGGTACCATTTCTATTAAAGGGATCAGGCAACAAATCTTGTATTTTATTAAACAAGCTAACCCTGACTCTTTTCCTCTTGCACATGATATCAGGGCGGTTGCTACCTCGGTGAACTTCTTTCACCACATGAATTTTACAGACCTTTCCAGGTATACAGGGTGGAAATCACCGTCAGTGTTCAAGAAACACTACCTTAAACATTTGGAAGCCCTAAAATTTTCTACAGTAACCGCAGGGAGCGTAGTTACTCCCAAGTAACTCACAGGTTAATGCCTTGACTCTTTATCTCTCCCTCTTACCTGCCTCATTTATACCCTATTGTATTCGTTGGTCTCGCACCTGAATACTGTTATTATATTTGTAAATTTTATACTCCTGAGTATCTGTATATATTATCACTCACGGCATTTTTGGTACTCATCTCTGATTAAAAGCATCCTGTATTTCCCTTACGCTTATGTTTTTTCCTTTATTTTGCAAGTTTGGTGACATTTTCTCTTGTATAGATTCACTGGGCGGCACAGGTTCGAGCCCAGAAAAGGGATTTTGACGTAGGAAAAATCTATTTCTGGGCGAGGGACCTGTGCCGCCCAGTGAACCCTCCCAGCTCCTCTCCCTTGGAGTCCCCAAACTTTGGGTGCTAAGGAGTTGGGTTCTGAGCGGATGCATTGTTAGTAGTACCGAGTGAGGTTGAACGGCTCTCCTCTATTGGGGTTTCTGTCGTGGATAAATCTAAATAGTGCGGGACCTCTGGACTATACGCCCAATTTTATACCGACACCAATAGGTGAGCGAGCTAGTTAACCTAGCACTCCTTTACATTTTTTCTCTGGTATATTTAGCAGTAAATTACCTAAGAATAAGTGCTAAATGGAGCTTATTCACTGGGCGGCACAGGTCCCTCGCCCAGAAATAGATTTTTCCTACGTCAAAATCCCTTTTTTCCTAACTATACAAACCTTAGCTATTTAATAGGGGTTATTATTTTCGGCGTAGCTGAAATGACGAGCCATTAGAATTTTAACGAGGGTTTACTAACCCACCGCTAGTTAGCGGGGGGTAGGAAGGGTAGCTTGCTAACCCCCCCCTCACACACACCTGTGCTTGAGCTCACTTTACTTAGGGGTAGGACTTCAAGGGGGCTAGGGCTGGCAAGCAAGATTGATTAAATAGCTGAGGTTTGTATAGTTAGGAAAAATACAAATTATCTACGAATTTGTCATTTGTTCCGTAACTGAAATACAAACCACGCTATTTAATAGGGGGGACTCACCCATTAGGAAAGGCCAGTATTGGCTTTTGGCTTTGCCCGGGGACTAAGTATCTGAGTGTGTCAGTACTCAAACAATAGGGAGTCTCTGCACCTCGCTAGACCCTTGCTATGCATGGGCCGTGGCCTACGTATGCTGTGTGTGAAGGTATGAAGTGTGACTCGTCCTAGGAAGTTGACCTGTAGTCCTATAGATGGAAACTTCAGGCTAGGACTCCCCCTATACCACCTCGTCAGGGTATGGGGACGTGACAGTATTAGCTTAATACTAGGAACACAAGGAAACATGGTTTACCTACAGTGGTTTGAGGTCAGCTGTGCAGAGAACCCAGGAGGCTGCTTTCCCCAAGAGAGGGGAGGATGAAGAAAAGAATAAGGGCCAGACATACCTTTTCATTAATGCAGACTAAGACTGGGAAACAATGCCCTCAACCTTCTGTTAATTGTCCAATAAGGAGCCTGAGGTTTTAAAACATCTGTTGTGCAGCCACCACAGGGCCGATAGAAAACGTATCGAGCCTCCTGTGGGTCACGTCTTGCAGGTAGTGGGCTGTGAAGGTCGTCTGGCGCTTCCAAACCCCAGCTCGGAGCACCTGCGTCACTGAGAAATTTTTCTTGAAGGCCAGGGACGTAGCTACGCCCCTGATGTCATGTGCGCTCTAGGGCGACGTGACGGAGGAGGGTCTGGATTCATGGACAGATGGATCGCCCTACGAATCCATGCCGAGACGGTGTTCTTGGTGACCTTCCTCTTAGTCCTCCCAGTGCTCACAAAAAATGCCTGCACCTGGGAACGTACTGCAGCGGTTCTTTTGAGATAGAGCCTCAGAATCCTTACTGGGCACAGTAGGAGATGGTCTGGGTCATCTGTTACAGAACGAAGACTCGAAATCTGGAAGGAGTCGAACCGAGGGTCCGGTACCCCCGGATTCTGAGTCTTAGCAATAAACTCAGGGATGAATTTGAACGTTACCTCCCTCCATCCCCTTGAATGGGCGATGTCATATGAGAGACCATGAAGTTCACTGACTCGCTTGGCCGAGGCCAAAGCTAGTAGGAACACCGTCTTCCAAGTTAGGTGGCGATCTGAAGCCTGGCGTAATGGTTCGTAGGGAGGTCTAATATGAGAGACCATGAAGTTCACTGACTCGCTTGGCCGAGGCCAAAGCTAGTAGGAACACCGTCTTCCGAGTTAGGTGGCGATCTGAAGCCTGGCGTAATGGTTCGTAGGGAGGTCTCTTAAGAGACCTGAGAACTCGAACCACGTTCCATGGAGTAGGTCTCACTTCCGACTGAGGGCAGGTAAGTTCATAACTTCGTATGAGTAGGGAAAGTTCCAGCGAGGAAGAAATGTCCACTCTTTTGAGCCTGAAGGCTAGACTTAAGGCTGAGCGATAGCCTTTCACCGCCAAGACTGAAAAGTGCATTTCTTCCCGCAAATACACGAAGAACTCCGCTATCGCTGGAATGGTGGCATCGAGTGGAGAGATACCCCTTCCACGACACCAACCACAGAAGACTTTCCACTTTGCCTGGTAGACAGATGCGGATGACTTTCGCAGATGTCCAGACATCCTAACCGCAACTTGTTGCGAAAATCCTCTCTCAGCGAGGAGATGCTGGATAGTCTCCAGGCGTGAAGACGTAGCGAAGCTACGACTTTGTGGAAGATGTTGGCATGTGGTTGTCTGAGTACCTCGTGTCGCGGAGGGAGTTCTCTCGGAAGTTCCATTAGGAGTTGCAGAAGGTCCGGAAACCATTCCGCGTGATGCCCTAGCGGAGCTGTAAGGGTCATCGAAAGATTGACCGATATTCTGGTCTTGTTGAGCACCCTCCTCATCAGACAGAACGGGGGAAAGGCATACACGTCGATGTTGTCCCACCGTTGTTGGAAGGCATCTTGCCAGAGAGCCTTGGGGTCCGGGACTGGGGAGCAGTACAGTGGCAGCTTGAAATTCAAGGCTGTCGCGAACAGGTCCACTGTCGGGGAACCCCAACCCCACAAAGTCAGGACTTTGTTGGCAATCTGAGGATCCAAAGACCACTCGGTACTCACTATCTGCGAAGCTCTGCTCAGACTGTCGGCGAGCACATTCCTCTTGCCTGGAATGAAATGTGCCAATAGTGGGATCGAGTGGACTTCGGTCCATCTCAGTATCTCTACTGTGAGATGGGATAGCTGCTTTGGAAAGGTACCTCCTTGCTTGTTGATGTAAGCCACTACTGTGGTGTTGTCGCTCATCACCACCACAGTGTGACCCGCCAGGTATTGTTGGAACTGTTGAAGGGCCAGGAATACGGCCTTCATCTCTAGCAGATTTATATGGAGGCACTTTTCTGATTCTGACCACAGGCCTGAGGTCCTGTGTTGCAGAACGTGGCCCCCCCCCCTCCTTTCTTTGAGGCGTCCGAAAACAGCATCAAATCCGGGGGAGGACGAGAAGATCCACTCCTCTTAGAGGTTCTCGTCTGTCACCCACCACTGTAGGTCCGTCCGTTCTGCAGGTCCCATAGGGATCATGACATCCGGAGAATCGTAACCCTGATTCCACCGAGACTTGAGTCGCCATTGGAGGGATCTCATCCTGAGGCGACCGTTGGGAACTAGACAGGCCAAAGATAAGAGGTGACCGAGGAGACGTAACCACGATTGGGCTGGTAGTTCTTCTCGTCTGAGAAAAGAGTTTGTGACCCTTCTCAGCCTTGCTATCCTGTCGTCAGATGGGAAGGCTTTATGGAGATTGGTGTCTATGATCATGCCTAGACTACCAGTCTTTGAGTGGGAAGCAGAGAGGACTTCTCGAGATTTACCATGATCCCCAGATCTTGGCAAAGTCCCGGAAGTTTGTCTCAGTGTCGAAGAAGGACTGACTCCGAGTCTGCTAGGATTAGCCAGTCGTCCAGATAACGGAGGAGACGGATGCCGATCCTGTGTGCCCACGACGATATTAGGGTGAACACTCAGATGAAAGCCTGTGTTGCTGTGCAGAGACCGAAACACAGCACCTTGAACTGGTAAACCTTGTTATCTAGGCTGAATCTTAAGTGCTTCCTTGAAAACGGATGGACTGGGATCTGGAAGTACACGTCCTTCAGGTCCAGTGTACACATGAAGTCTTGCGGTCTCACTGCAAGTCTGACCGTGTCTGCGGTCTCCATGCTGAACGGAGTTTGCTTGACAAACTTGTTCAGAGCCGAGTGGTCGATGACTGGTCTCCAGCTTCCAGACGCCTTCTTTACAAGAAAGTCGACTGAAGAAGCCTGGAGACCCGCCGAGGACCTCTTGGAGAGCGCCCTTCTTCAACATGGTCTGGACTTCTGCCCGAAAGGCTTGCCCCCTTGCTGATCCCATGGCAAGGGAGCTCAACGACACTGGATCCGCTGTCAGGGGAGGTAGAGATGTTGTAAACGGGACGCGATATCCCTGACTAATTACGGAAATCGTCCAGGAATCGGCCCCAAGTTTCTGCCACCTGTTCGCGCAACTTTGTAGGCATCCCCCCACTGGTGGACATGCAGGGGGACTGCCAATCCTAGCGTTTGCAGTCTCGGCCAGTCCCTCTAGGATTCTTTCCTCCCCTGGAAGACTTTTTGCCTTTCTTGTCCTTGACAGGAAAGGGCTTAGACACCACCATCTTCGCTGCAGCTGCTGGTTTCGTGGTCTTGGTAGGGCGTGGTTGCTGGAGGTTTATAGGGCTTCGATGTCAGAGCCCTATGTAGGAGAGAGACCTGATTGGACTTCCTCCACCTCTCAGCGGCCTGCTCCATGTCCCTAGGCTCAAACAAGTTCTTCCCCATAACAGAAGAATGCCTGAGCCTGCTGATCTCGGTATTAGGGACCTTTTGATGGAACCTCTCAGACAACCCGTCTCAACGTTTCAAGATGGTATTAGACCACAAGTTCGCGACTTGGTGGGCTAGAAACTCAATCGTGCGAGTGCCTGAGAGTAAAAAGGTCTCCATAGCCTTCCTGGTACTTTCTTTGGATAAATCCTCCAAACATAACAGGATGCCTAGGGTCCCTAGCCAGATATCCAGCCATGAAGTGGCCAGCAGGGCACACTTCGCCACCTTCTCCTGGCTAAGGATCTCCGTTGCCAAGAACAAGACCTGCCGGTTGGAGAGTCTCTCAAGAGGGACTCCCCTGGTAAGCTCTTCCAACGAATAGTGAAGGGGAAGAGCCAAACAAGTCTCCTCACCGATGTCGAAGTACCTCCTCTGCTGGACACGAGTAGGTAGGAGGAGCTTGTTGCCGGCGCTGGATCGGCTGGAGGAGGCAAGCTCGGAGAGTTGGACTTCGACCTTGTCTCTTTCACTCTTGACCAAATGAGACCAGGGCAAAGCCGCACTGGCCTTCGAGGGTTTTTGAGTCCCAAAGACTCGGTCCAAGACCATGTCTTTGCCCTCACGAGGAGGAATCTCTGGGTCAGCAAACCCATTGAGATTCCTCATAAGAGTCAGAATCTGCCAGAACGCGTGTTCTGACTCCTGCAGCTCTCCTCCTGAAGGGCTAGCAGCGAAGTCTCCTGTCCCCAAAGGCTCTTCTTGGGGGGACTCGTGGACATTTTCCGAGTGCTTGGCTGGCTCCGGTCTAAGCCTTGATGAAGACTTAGGTACAGTCTTAGAGTCCTTCGACTCCCTCCTGGGAGGGATGCAAGACTCCAACAACGACGGTGGGAGGCTCTTCTCCACCCTTACCCGAGAGGACTTTCCAGCGCGAGGTGGGGTTTCCCTCACTGGTGCGATGGGGGAACGCCTCACCTCACGTGACTTCCCTCATAGGACGGGAAGTCTTCGTCCGAAGGAGAGAGAGAGAAAGTCTGGGGGGGGTGAGGAGGCCTTCCTCAAGGACTTACGAGGAGTCAGCTTTGCCCTCGGAGAAGTTACCACGTTCAAAACTCCTCTTTTCCTCTTCAGTGGGGTAGAAGATGACAAGGATTTGTGGCCCAGGTCAGAGAAGACAGGCTTAAACGCCTGCATGACCGCTCTGACCAGTGTTGCAAACCAAGGCTGCTGGCTGACAGCTGCGCTGTCAGATACTCCCTCTGGAGGGAAAGGGATCGACCGATCCCTGGGAGGAGTTACCAAAGGAGGGTTTGCCTGAAACAAAGATGATGAAGGAGAAAAAACGTCCCTGGACCTTTCTGGAACCTTCCCCCCTGCCAGCGAGCACGCTGTTCTGCGCTTGCGGGGGGGGGGGGGAGAACACGACGATGACGACCTTGCCGTGCGCTGCCCTGCAGCTTCGCGCGTGGGTGGGGGTTGGTGATCGCGCTGGGGAGCGTGCTGGCGCTTGCGCGGTGGGAAATACCCTGGGTCGCACGTGGGTGACTGTTGGCGCGAGGGCGACGGTGCGCGCGGGCGAGCGATGGCGTGCAGGAGCGTGAGCCGGAGACAGCAGAGGGTGCGCAGAATGAAGGTTGCGTGCTCGTGCGCGCGAGGGTGAATGTTCACGCGCGCAGGGTCAGGCTGAATCTCTTGCGCGCGGGGGCGCATGAGTGCGCACATCAGGCTGGGGAGATGGGCATGGGACCGTGGGCGCGTGCGCAACCTCGTGGGCGCGAGTGGGAGACTGCGTGCGAAGGCGTGCTGGTGAAGGATGGCGCGCAGATGGAGAACGACGACGAGTTGGTGAGCGCTGGTGCGTTGGCGAGTGCTGACGAGCAGGGGAAGAAATTAACTTCCCTACTGCGCCCAGATCAGAAGATCGTGGGCTCGCAGAAGATTGTTGCCGGGCAGGAGTGTGCTGGCGCGTTGGTGAGGACTGGCGCGCAGGAGAACAATGGCGCGCATGGCGCGCAGTAGGTTGAAAGCACGCAGTAGCGCGCTGGTGATCAGGAGAGCGCTGGCGCGCAGGTGAGCGCTGACGCGCAGGTGAGCGCTGACGCGCAGGTCAGCGCTGGTGCGCTTTAACAGGAGCATCTTCTGTAGATGAGCGCTTGCGCGCAGAAGAGCGCTGGTACGCAGGCGAGCGTTGGCACGCAGGCGAGCGTTGGCGCGCAGGTGAGCGCTGGCGCGTAAGGGAAGTATGTGCCAACTTGCGCATACGCCCTTGTTGCCCCGAAGGGACCGTTGCATGTTTCACAACAGGATGTGTCGGCGCCCACAGCGCATCAGCAGCCAGGAACGGCGACAGCAGGTCAGGTCTGACGGTAGGAAGGTCGACGTGTCCTTTGTAAGGACGACCTTCCACCGAAGGAGATCGCGAACGATCTGCAGAGAGGTCCAGGGTTGTAGCTGGGAGAGTTGGAGAACGATGGCGAGGCTCCTCTGCGGTGGACTGCGGCTGAGACGATGAACCGAAGAGGCGCCTCGTCACACCCTTGAGAGGTGACGGAAGGCCTCTCCGGCGAAGAGGAAGGCGGGCTTTACGCCGTTTGCGCCCTCTGGGGGCCGTAGGGTCAGCGGGCTGACCGTCAGCAGTCCTCCGAAAAGGAATCTCTGTGAGTGAACTCCCCCGAGGGGGAGAATCACCGGCAGGAGAGACTGTTGGACTTAGTTCCTCCCCCGGAGGATGAGCGGAGGGAGGAACTAAGCCTTCAGCTACAACAGGTTGTTCAGGTGCAGAGGTCTGAGATACCGCATCCGAAGCCTCCGTCACCACAACGTCGACGATAGACAGAGGATCAACCTCTGCCAAAGTCGGCGATTGTTTGACAGCGGCCCCCAACCGGATCATGTCAAACAAAGCTTCCTTGGAGGGCGAACCCTCAAGCCCCAAGGAAGACCAAAGCTGAAATAAATCATTATTGCACAAATTAAGATTTAAATCCTCCCCGCGGGAGGAGGAGGAGCTGCCTTGCTATGGGAGGCAACTCCCTCTCCCGAACCCCGAGATTGGGGAACAGAACTATGGCCTACGCTACTACTCGACAGTTTTTCAGAAGAAACCGATCGAGCGGGAGCTTCGGAGGAGGTTTGGGCAACGGAAGAAGAGCTCTTGGGATTTTCTCCTTTCAAAGAAACCTTCGAAGGAGAAATATCCCGTTTGGACTTCTTCTTCTGTCGCCGAGAAAACCTCTCCCACTGGGAGGTAGACCACTCCCTACACTCACCATACTTATTAGTTCTATCACACCGCTAGCCCCTACAATAAGGACAAAGGGTGTGAGGGTCCGTATCGACCGCCGACATAAACGTGCCCCAAGGGCGGTCGGGTAATCCAGGACACTTTCGCATGATAGCAGAGGCCAACTTCAAACACACCTGAGAAAGGAAAAGCAAAAAGCATTAAATAGCAGTCAGAAAGGCGAGGGTGAAAGCAGACACGTCCGACTGCTACCCGAGCCGAGAGCAAAGTGAGCTCAAGCACAGGTGTGTGGGGGGGGGGGGGGTAGCAAGCCACCCTCCCTAACCCCTGCTAACTACCGGTGGGGTAGTAAACCCTCTTTAAAATTCTAATGGCTCATCATTTCAGCTACGCCGAAAGTAATAAACCCTATTAAATAGCGTGGTTTGTATGTCAGTTACGGAACAATTCCCTATTTCCTTATAACTTTTCTCCTTAACAAATTTTCATATGCTTTGAAATCCTGAATTTCAAAGTATGATATACTGGTACTTTTTCACATATATATTGCACTTCAATGGCCGATCCCCCTTTGCCTTAATACCTAAATTGGTTTCGGTTTATATAATTGGTGCAATGGACCCCAACCTGGGGTCTACGGTTGCACCTCTTATATTCCACTAGCCTTGTATTCGTGGGCTCTTTTCAAGATGGTCCCCGTTCCCTTGATGGCAGCAATCTGTACCTCATTTATGCTTGGTTATTGCCTAAAGGTATTCTCATGTTTTCTTCATAAGTCCTGTTGCCCCCACCACCACAGGTATTATTCCTATTTCTTTCAGTTCCCATGTATTTTTCAGGTTGTTCTTTAGTTCTTGGTACAGTATATTGTTACTTTTTGCCTCAGCTCCATTGAGGCCATAATCACTGGGCACTGTCCCATCTATTATATTTCTTTTTTTTTCTTTACTCCAGATCACAATATCAGGTCTTATATCACTTCCTTCTATATATCTTCGTGTTGGAATTATCTTATCATAAAATATGGAAATGGTCCTGTTAGAGGTAACTGAATCTGGTTCATGCTCCCATACTTTATCGTTTACTTCAATTTTGTATTCTTCATATATTTTCCCAATAAATATATTTACAGATCTTATTGTGGCGAGTTGTGTAGTGACCATCTGCAAGTAGGGTTTGGCAGGCTGAAGCCAGATGACCAACACTCAACTGCTGCATGACAAAACCCACACTGGTCATTTCCTGATATACCTGCCATTTTCTTGAAGCTGTATGTTAGGAGGCCTTGGTCTTGTGGTCCTATTTCTCCACCAAAACCTGAATTTCTATTCCTTACCCATCTGAGTGACTCTTCTTTATCTATGTAACCTTTTTCCAGTTTTTCTTGGAATCTTCCTCCTCTCCTCCTGTGGTGTGAATACTATAATGTCTAATGAGATTACTTTTCCGAGAAAATGCTTTGTCACAGACATTGCACTTGAATGACTTCTCACCAGTGTGAATTCTATAATGATTTGTGAGATTATTTTTCTGAGAAAATGATTTGTCGCATACATTACACTTAAATGGCTTCTCCCCAGTGTGAATTCTATAATGTTTTGTGAGATGACCTCTCTGAGAAAATGCTTTGTTACAGACATTGCACTTGAATGGCTTCTCCCCAGTGTGAATTCTATAATGTTTTACGAGATTCCTTCTGTGAGAAAATGCGATGTTACAAACATTGCACTTGAATGGCTTCTCCCGATTGTGACTTCTATAATGACTTGTGAAATTCCCTCTGTGAGAAAATGCGATGTTACAGACATTACACCTGAATGGCTTTTCTCCAGTGTGAATTCTGGAATGACTTGTGAGATTTGCTCTGTGAGAAAATGCTTTGTTACAAACATTGCACCTGAATGGCTTCTCCCCAGTATGAATTCTATAATGCTTTATGAGATGAACTTTCTGAGAAAATGCCTCATTACAGACATTGCATTTGAATGGCTTTTCCCCAGTATGAATTCTATAATGTTTTGTGAGATTACTTCTGTCAGTAAATGCTTTGTTACAAACATTGCACTTGAAAGGCTTCTTCGGGGTATGAATTCTATAATGTACTATGAGATCATTTTGCTCAGAAAATATTTCACCACAGTCTCTGCATGTAAACTGGCTTCCCGCGTCAATTAGCATGCGAGTGTTGAGGTTAGCTATTTCACTGGACTGTTTCCCATCCTTCTTTCTCATACCAACAGCAGTGTTGATTTTGGGATCATCTTTCTGGAATAAATATGTGTCACAGTCACTGTTATCAATCTTCTCTTCTTTTATTTGATTTTCCTCTCCATAGGCTTCCCCTTTGCCACATTCTTCTTTCAAACCTATTTCTGTCCATAAAGAGGTATTTACACTTTCATCCTCTTTGTTGGCTTCCTTTTGGTATCTTTGCAAATCCTCCTCACTCGCTGATACATCACAGTCGTAAGAATATTTCATGTCGTCGTCGCTGGACTCAAATATTTCTGGCTCTGCTTTGAATTCCATATCTGGATCCATGAAAAGAGAGTCATCATCATAGACCCCCACATTGTTAGGAAAATCATTATTTTTCAGCTTGACTGCAGAGAGTGAAGACGAATCTCCACTCTCACTTTTTATTGGAAATTTTATGGATTCAGAATTCCTCAAACTTTCTCTATCACAAGATGACATCTCCTTAGATATTATTTTAAACAGCTAACAAGGAGAGATTTAATTCTTAACTACCTATTCTGAGTGACTATACTTAAAGACTTCCTATATATGAACCAACATGGACCCTTCTTCCATTTTCTCAGTCCTGTATCTCTTGCAGATAAATTCAGTAGTTTGAACAATTTTGCCACAAGAGTTGGATGATTATTTCCTTAGGGAAAAAGTCTGAAATAATAAAGAACAACAGCAATTGGAAAAGGGAAAGGTGAATATGCTTGAGTTTTCTAAAATCTAAGCACAACTTTCTGGACTGTAAAATTCCTAAATGTGCATAACAGACTCTTTATTCTATTCTCTTCTCCATTTGTTCTCAAACAGTTTATGCATCTAAAAATCCCTTCCCTCCCCTTTATATATTTCAGAGTGCAGAGCATGTCCTGTGAGGCCATCAGTTACAATGAATACACAATACAGTTATTCAACTCGTAATCCTTTTCCCTAAACAAACAGATAAAATATTTTAGAATTTATATTAATTTATTTAGCAATACAAACCTGAGTCCTTTCAAAAAGAATATGTCTTCAGCAGAGCTATGTCCTTTAAACGGATTTTGACGTAGGAAAAATCTATTTTTTGGGTGAGATAGCCATGTCGTCCTGATGGAAGGTCCTTCCGGCAGCTTCCTACTGTATAATATTACTGCGAGTGATATTACAAGAGAATTACCGTCAGGTATCACAGGGTTCTAACCCCTGGAACGACTATCCTAAGATATCGTGTATAATCAGGGATGTATCCAAAGATAACCATAGATATCTGCACCCCAAACAGACTGAACCCAGTCTAGGAATCTAAGGAGGAGGGTAGGCGAAGAGCCGTTACATATTCTCTCCCTTCATAGTACTGTCTGTCTTTGATGAACTCATTCCACATAGCAGCGTAACTACAGTACCATGACAAGAGGCATCCGACGAGGCATCGGGGAGGGACAACGTAACGGATGGGCCACCAGGACAACATGGTTATCTCACCCAAAAATAGATTTTACCTACGTCAAAATCTGTTTTCTGGGCTCGAGCCATGTCGTCCTGATGAAAGTGTACCAGAGAATCCTCTATGCCTCGGTAGAAAGCATGAAAGAGAGAGATCCCAATACCGAAATGCACTTACGGGATTACTCCGTCAAGGCATAGGTATGACTCTCAACTATATATCCCAGAACAGTTCGGAGGCAGTATTGACAAGCATGATGGTCCGACAAGGAGGCAATAAGGACCAAAGGAACGCCATCCGCAATTGGAAAATCACCTGAGTCTAGTGTCGGGAACCCTAAGGAACCTGAAACTAAAGGAGGCATCATAGGTGAGGCGTATGGAACCAAAACCCGCCAGGAGACTAAATCCAATTAAGTTCAGGAAGAATAATAATGAGAAGGCACACTAAAGTTATCGCCGCCACGGTAATTATAATCCTAATAGTAGGGCATAAAATAGAAAGGCATGTTTACTCACAAGAATCAGTGCCAAGGTTAACGAGCAACCATCATTAACTGCATATGGAAAATTCTTGTACAAATTCAATACATCCCGTCCATTCCCAGATATAAGGTAACATTAGGGGACAAATACATGACATAAGGAACCATAGGGAACTTATGACAAGATAAACCTGATCAATAGACACATGATCCCGCCTGTACAAAAAAGGGGTAATCACCCGAATCAAATGAGATATAGCATTTTTGGTCAAGCCATGTCGTCCTGATGGAAATTTCTTCATAGTAGCTTCCTAGGTTATATTTAACTACAGTGATATACCCCAGAATTCTAACTCCTGGCGCGAATATCCCTGGCTTTCGCCTTTAGGGATATCGTATGATATCAGAGGATGTATTCTTGACACGCCACATAGCTATCTACACCCCTAATAGCGTTTACGCTTCGAGAGGGGAAAGTGGCAAGAATTGGAGGAGAGCCGTTATTAAGGCATCGCTCTACCCCTACTGTTGATTACCTGAATGACGTCACGTCTGGGCGCCATCTTATTGTTCCTTCTTTTGTAGCGAGCCTTACTTGGTGTTTCCCAGTGTTCTCACGCTATTTTTTGGATTATTTTCTACTATGATGCTTTCTCCAGCCTCATCTGCCTCTGGAAAGTTGAGTATTATCTTTATTTTGTATAAATGTAAGCTCTTGCCAGTTTTTTCCTCGATTCAAGGTTTAATTAACGTAGCAAGAGCTGTTGCCTAACCGGAGGCGTCATGGATGCTGACGTTCGCTATGCATGTGTCATTTAGTCAGCCGGAACGACCTTCCCGGTATATTTCGCTTTAATAAATTTAGCCATTTAGCCTTCATTGCTAGGAAATTCTTATATTATGCCGATAGTATCGTGGTTTCGGCGATTTAGGTAACCGATCCTCACTTACGCTAAGGTTCCTAGCCTAGGCGTCTAGCCTTTGCTTTCATGCATGATATAGTATTCCTAGTGTGGTAATTCATTGAAGCTTTCGGCAATATTTTATACATATAAGATATTACTGCAAAAATTTTCCTCTTCCAAAGATAGTATATGAGAGAGTTTCGGTGTTTTAGGTAATCGATTCTCACCGCTTCTAGGCTACTAGCCTAGAGGCTTTAGTATACTTTCATACATGTCCCCGATTGCTCTTGTATCGCCTTATTTAAGTGGAGACTGATACCTCATAGTCTTTTATAAAGTGATACTAATCTCCCTAGGAGATTTAAGAGCAATCTCTTCTCCCTTTGAGTTAACCTAGGCTGGACCCTAGTCAGATTTGCCTTGAATGGCATTCAGGAGAATCTAGACTAGGGTGTTTCTACCCCTTCCCTTAACCGCAAATTCTGGTTTTGGGTTTGGTCAGAACATCAGAGTATTCCGTCTGTGGTCGGTTGCCGACTGGCAAGGTAAATTGAATTCCCGGGTCAGGTTAGACTACCGACGCAGGAGGCTAGACCTCCCTAGGCCTCACCTGAAGGCATTATATATGATGCCTCCTCCCTGTGGCCTAGCAGACAGTCCTGTGCTGGCAGAACCTAAACTGAAAAATAGAATTCTTCTATTGCTTGGGGGACTCCGACACTAGACTCTGTTCCTACTGTCTGAGACAGCAACGAGGGTGCCGGTAGGTTGTGGGATTGGCTCGGGTTTTCTGTCGGCTGCTCGGATGTGCCGGCTGCTGGCGGAGACCCTAACCCCCTGTCGAGTGTTCTTCAGTCCTCTCTTGGTCTGCCTTCCATAACCCTGCCGGCAGAGATCGGTGAGGTTGTGGTTGGATGGAAGCCTTAATGTTGCATTTCCCCCTTCCATTTGAACCCTCATTCCAGATGGAGGGCAGTACTGTAAGGCTGAGCCTTTACACGCCCCCTCATCCAAGCTTTCTCTCTTTCTTACCACTAGTATCCTGGGTCCCAACTGGCTGCCGGCAGCCGGCTGGACTGCAGACCGCTGACAGATTGTACTGTCACCGGCTGGTATGGATGGCCGACGGTCGACGACCCACTGGCAGCCGGTGATCCATCGGCTACCTGCCGGCAGCTATGCTAACTGCCGGCAGCCGGTCGAACAACTGTCTGACGACATATCTCTCGCCGCCGGCTGACGGAGACCGCCGAATGTCGGCAGCCTCCCTGTGGCTGGCGACCTACAACAGCCGGCGGTCTGCCGCCCATTACCACTAGAAGGCACTACACCTTCTAACTTAAACCCAGGAACTAACATGTCGGCGTATGCCGACAGGTACTGCAGCATATGACTGTACAGTGGTCAGTATAATTGCGATACAGATCAGAATGCAATCAGAAAACCACGGTATAGTTTGTACGGTAGCCCATACATTTTCTAACCTACACTGTGTTTCATGGGCAGCCTACTGTGAGGCCACCTGATATAAAGAAAGTGAGTTCTTTCTTTAATTTACAGTGATCACTAAATTCAATCCCCAATATTGAATTCCAGAAGACGGTGTTAAGTTACACCTCTATATATCCTGAAGGATAAAGATCTAATAAATTTTCTATCTTTAGAAATACCCTGGAATTCAATTTTGAGGGAAGTCATAGCAGTTGGCTTAACAGGAAACACACGTAGGTGTCTTTCCTTCTTCCTTTCTAGCTTACCTATCCTAAGCTAAATATATACATAACATTGTATAATGAAATTTGTGAGATAATTTACCGAATACTCATCTGCCTCTCCTTTCTTTACAGGAGGACCTTCCGAAGTGGGGGAACCACTTCTGAAATGTCCGCAGCAAGAACTTCTGCAGCCATGGTCTATGCAGGACGCACGCGCGCTGCGCAGCGACGTCAGGTTCTCTGAAGTATTGAGATCCCCAGGTATCGGACGTTTGTTCCAATCTGGTTACTGAGGCTTTTGATGACCAAAAGTCTACTGAGTCAAGGGATGCAGCAAGAGAGAAGCTGCGTAAATTGGTCAGGGATTTTCAAAAGAATACCACCGGGCCATACCTTCCTAATGAAAAGATGAGGGCCTGTCTTTTCCCTATGGCATCTTCGGATGCAGTAATCCCGCAACCTCATACAGAGGTCCCCCTCGTACAGATTCCGATAGAATCTGATGTATCGGATGCCATGAAGGACATCCAGTTAGAAGACATCATGTCAGTTGTTTCAGAAAACACTAAACGTAGTCTACTTGCCGAAGATCAGGAGCAAGAGTCTGTATTGGCTCCTGAGACCGACGACGAAGGAACCGAAATAGTTTTGGTTTCATCAACTCCGGTGGCAGAGCCCGTCCCCTTGACCTCTTCTGCCCCTCAATTGGCTGACATAAGTCAAACGTTGACTTCTATCCTCTCTATGTTTCAGGATTTAAAGAAGCAGTCAACCGAGAAAGAAGCTGCGCTACTGTCGGAGATGCACCAACTCGTAGCTTCTCGTGTAGCTCCAAAGAAGCTAAACGTTAAGGACCTTCCCCCTTTCTTGGACGTCAATCCATGGAGGCATGCTGAGCACATGCCCATGTCAGGAGGTAAGATCTTCCTTTCCGACAAGCTGGGCATAGTCTCAGTCGAAGACGTGGAATTCTGGCCCAGTAAAGGGGCCTACCCAGACTGCTACGTTCATCTGAGGACGGAACCTCCTTCGAAAGAGGAGACAGAGCCGAAAGAGGTCATAATCCGTGACCTCCTCAAAGCTCAGGCCTTGTTTACCAGCACGTTGAAGGAGAAGGCCTTTACTAGCTTCAAAGTGCCGGCTCTGAGTAAGAAGCACCCATCCTTCATTGCTTCTTCTACCCGTGCCTTCCCCTTTATGGAAAAAGGGTTTAAGGCGGCCTTAAAGGCAGTCGAGGCGGGAAAACCTTGCCCCACACTCGAAGAGTGTAGGTCGTTCTCCCTTGCCCTACCATCAAACGATGCTGACTGGAAGGATGTTTTTAGTACCTTCTCAGTCGGGAAGTTAGAGGCTGACATTGCCGGATGTCAGTTCGGTGAATACCTCCCTAAGTTGTCAGACTTTCACCTGCGTCGGGAGCAGGAAACGAAAGTAAAATTGCCGCCTCAATGTCTCTTCAAATCGGACTGGAGACGATAGCAAGCGTCTCCCCATCCCCAGATATGTACATGGTCTTTGCCAAGGCTCACTTAGCAACAATGACGAAGGACCTGTACAACTTCATCAAAGCCAGACGGGCTTGTAGAGAGTTCATGTTAGCCTCGGCTGCGGTGAGACACGAACCAAGGAAGTTAATATCCTCCAACATCTGGGGTAAAGACCTCTTTCCAGGTGAAGTGGTCAAAGAGGTTGTCGACAAAGCTGCCACGGAGAATAGAAATATTCTCCAAAAGTGGGGCTTGTCGACGAAGAGAAAGTCTTCACCAAATGAGGGTCCCCAATCTAAAAGAAAGACTAAGAGGCCAAGAGTGCCCTCTCGCCCACCTAGACAACAATAACTTCCCGTGGCCACGGTGTCCCAGACGGTGGCAAAATCACCCACCACGTGCCAATTGGTACCCCAGCAACTAGCGGCAACTTGCCTGTCTTTACCACGGCCTTTGAAAGGCAATCCACGACCTTTCGGCTGAAATCTAGAGGTTCCTTTTGAGGCTCCTCTAGACGCCCCTCAAGAGGCAGGGGCAACAAAGGCGGACGTGGCCAAGGAGGCAAGTCCTCCAACCAGCACTCCAAGTGATATGCTTCCGGTAGGTGGGAAACTCTTCTCTTTCTGGGATCGTTGGACCTTCGATCCCTGGGCCCACAGCCTGATCAAAAACGGACTAGGTTGGAGCTGGAACACAACTCCACCGACTTTCCCTCAATTCTTCCAACACTCAACCCCCATTCCGGAAGAATATGTGCAAAAACTCTTAGACAAGAGAGTCATAAGGAGAGCAAGTTCCAGGGAAGGCTGTTTTGTGTTCCGAAGAAAGACTCGGAAAAACTCAGTGTCATTCTGGACTTGTCACCACTCAACAAGTTCATAGTGAACCACAAGTTCAGGATGCTTACTCTTCAACACATAAGGACCCTACCGCCCAAGCAGGCATACACAGTCTCCATAGACATGGCAGACGCATATTGGCATGTCCCAATCAATCGACAAGTTTCCTCCTACCTAGGATTCAAGCTGCAAAAGAGACAATACGTCTTCAGAGCCATGCCCTTCGGACTAAACATAGCCCCAAGGGTATTCACAAGGCTTGCAAACGCAGTCATTCGTCAACTACGCCTAAAGGGAGTTCAGGTGATAGCCTACCTGGACGACTGGCTGGTGTGGGCAGCATCCGAAGCAGAATACACGCAAGCCTCCAAGGAAGTGATCCAGTTCCTGGAACATCTAGGATTCAAGATCAACTTGGAAAAGTCTCGACTATCTCCAGCTCAAAAGTTCCAATGGCTTGGCATTCATTGGAACTTACAGTCACACCGCCTCTCCCTTCCATCAAAGAAGAGGAGAGAGATAGCGGGATCTGTCAAGAGAATTCTACGATCCGACCGGATATCAAGACGGCAACAAGAGAGTGTACTGGGCTCCCTCCAGTTTGCCTCAGTGACAGACCCAGTGCTGAGAGCAAAATTAAAAGATGCATCAGGAGTCTGGAGAAGATACGCATCAAACGCTCAAAGAGATCTGACAAGACCGATACCAACTCGTCTGCGATCACTTCTCAAACCATGGTCGGAGGCCAGGCACCTAAAGAAGAAGGTGCCCTTGCAACCAACTCCACCCTCGGTCACCGTTCACATGGATGCCTCAAAGGAAGGATGGGGAGGCCACTCCCACCAACGGAAAGTCCAAGGAACCTGGTCCTCTCTCTTCAAGACCTTACACATCAACATTCTGGAAGCCATGGTAGTTTTTCTATCGCTGAAGAAACTGAAGCTTCGCTGCTCGATCCACATCCGACTGGTCCTGGACAGCGAAGTGATAATGAGATGTCTAAACCGGCAAGGTTCGAGATCGTCCCAAATCAACCAAGCGATGTTGGCCATCTTCCGCCTGGCGGAAAAAAAGAAATGGCACTTATCAGCAGTTCACCTTCAAGGGTTACGCAACCTGACGGCAGACGCTCTATCCAGGCTCACGCCGATAGAGTCAGAATGGTCCCTAGACGCAAGATCATTTTCCTTCATCTTACGCAAAGTCCCAGGACTGCAGATAGATCTCTTCACAACGAGCGACAACAAGA
The DNA here is from genome assembly GCF_036898095.1 of Palaemon carinicauda. Classification (NCBI taxonomy): domain Eukaryota; kingdom Metazoa; phylum Arthropoda; class Malacostraca; order Decapoda; family Palaemonidae; genus Palaemon; species Palaemon carinicauda. The sequence goes on along the minus strand of NW_027172247.1, from coordinate 172,030 downwards.
AGCTACCCCAAAACATAGCCCCGTACGAGGATCCTCTAGCGGAAGCAGTAGACGCGATGTCCCTAGATTGGAACAGATGGTCCACGATTTACCTGTTCCCTCCAACCAACCTCCTGCTAAAGGTCCTCAACAAACTGAGATCCTTTCAGAGAACAGCAGCGATAGTGGCTCACAAGTGGCCCAACAGCATCTGGTTCCCTCTGATAACGGAACTGCGACTGAAGCTGGTCCCGTTGCTGGATCCAGTTCTGACTCAACAAGTGCAGGAGTCGACTGTCTCCGCTTCATCACAGAAAACCCGAAACCTTCATCTCATGATTTTCTCGCCTTAGCAGTCAAGAAAAGGTTCGGGATTTCGAAGGACAGTATAAACTTTTTAGAAGAATATTAGTCGAAATCTACTAGAAGACAATACGAGTCTTCCTGGAAGAAATCGGTTGCCTTTGTCAAGGCAAATAAACCAAATGAAATCTCGACAGATTTCTGTTTATCATTCTTTATTCATCTCCATGAACAAGGTTTAGCAGCCAACACGATCTTTACGTGTAAATCTGCCTTGACTAGACCCTTGCTATATGCCTTCCAGGTGGACTTCTCTAACGAAATCTTCAATAAGATCCCTAAGGCCTGCGCTCGGCTTAGGCCCGCAGCACCCCTGAGGCCCATTTCTTGGTCCTTGGATAAGGTTCTTCATTTAGCCTCAACCCTGAACAATGAAGATTGCTCTTTGAAGTATTTGACCCAAAAAGTTATATTCTTATTTGCTCTAGCCTCAGGAGCCAGAGTTAGCGAAATAGTCGCCCTTTCGAGGGATGAGGGCCACATTCAGTTCACAGAGTGTGGAGAACTGAATCTCTGTCCTGACCCAACGTTTCTCGCTAAGAATGAGCTGCCCACCAAAAGGTGGGGTCCCTGGAGAATCTGCCCTCTGAAGGAAGAAGCATCCCTCTGCCCAGTGGAATGCCTAAAGGTCTATCTTCGTAGAACTTCAGACTTTAGGGGAGGACAGCTTTTTAGGTTGAGAAACCTCAGGTTCGACATTATCTTTGAAAAAATTAAGGGGGAAGGTCACCTATTTCATTCGCAGAGCGGATCCAGACAGCACACCCGCAGGTCATGATCCGAGAAAAATTGCTTCGTCTCTGAACTTCTTTCAAAATATGAATTTTGAAAGTCTTCGCTCGTATACAGGATGGAAGTCATCCAGGGTTTTCTTCAAACACTACGCGAAGCAAGTGCAAGAGATCAAGCACTTTGTGGTGGCAGCAGGTAGTGTACTAAAACCTGCCGCTTGAATACTGCGAGGAACAGTACACTAATCAGGACTTTTGGTGAAGGGTGTACATGATCCCTCCCTAAGGAGTGACATGTTTAGTGAAGTATCACTGTAGTGACACTATGGACTGTTCTAAGTATAAAGGTGAAAGAAGCATAAAAGACTTACACATGTGCTATGTGTATAACTACGGAAGTGTTTATAAACTGTAACGATAGAAATAAGGAAACATGAAATATTACAATATTTCCTTTTAAAGTGGCTTAAAGTTTCTTTTCAGGTGAAAAAAGTATTTCTGTTATTACCATTTTAATTATGCTTTCCACAATATTTCCAATTTTTTTTTATATTATATTATAAAATGCACTTTAACCTTGTTATATATTGTTTATCAATAAACACATATCTGAATTTTGCATCTCTTTTCACACCAAAAATTCTAAATAAATAAAGGTGCCAGAGCAATTAATTTTATCATCTTATATTGAAAATATATCCGGAACAGATACAATATCTGTTCTAGAGCTAGCTAACCTCATAATTATGTGTTTTTATCAGGTATCAGTCCCTGGTTACGACTGATTTCATATACCTGATTGTATTACTGACTTATACAATTTTCCTATATAGATGAAAACCTGTCTACCTTGCTTACAACACACCAAGTAGACCAGGGGAGGTGTCAGTAGTCAATGCATACATTTGTTCCTTTCAGAATACAAACTCTGTTTTACAAAGTATATGATGAGACCAATATACCGGTTTGTTAGCTAGATTGTTCATATGATCTTACAATCCTCGAGTTCTTCCTAGAGTCTACCATGACTCTTCCCTGTAGGGGGCAGGAAGCACTGACATAGTCCATGATCAGCTGAAGTGGTGTATGACGGTAACACCATGTGTCTCTAGGTCTAGATGACCAAGGAAAATTTATCTCGCGGTTATTGGCACTAATGGGAAACCCACAGATACATTAATGCTCTGGTAAACTTCCATCAGGACGACATGGCCTGACCCCAAAAAACGGATTTTGAGCGAAGCGAAAAATCAATTTTTGGGTGAGGTAGCCATGTCGTCCTAATGAACCCAACCTCCTTTTATAAAAGCTGAATGAATCCCTCCCCAAAGTACTGTATCTGTAGCACCTCGCTAACGCTACAAGGAATAACAAGATGGCGCCAGGACGTGACTTCATACAGGTACTCAACAGTAGGAGTAGAGCGATGCCTTAATAATGGTTCTCCTCCAATTCTTGCCACTTTCCCCTCTTGAAGCGTAAACGCTACTAGGGGTGTAGATAGCTATGTGGCGAGTCAAGAATACGTCCTCTGATATCATGCGATATCCCTAAAGGCGAAAGCCAGGGATATTCGCGCCAGGAGTTAGAATTCTGGATACCTTAAGTAAAATTCTCTGGGATATATCACTGTAGTTAAAAATAACCTAGGAAGCTACTATGAAGGAACTTCCATCAGGATGACATGACTACCTCACCCAAAAATAAATTTTTCGCTTCGCTCAAAATCCGTTTTTGGGGCCCTTACCTTTGTAGGGCCGAAAGGTGGTCGAGTGCCTTTCAAAGCCTGGATTAAATACAGGTGACTGGCTACCAGCTGATGAGAGACCATCTGGAAGGTGGTTTACGGCTGGACTACCATTTGAGGCACCGTGGTCATGGTCACGGTCGGAAATTGTGCAGTTCTAACAATGATCTCCTCTTTGAGGAAATGCCCTACTTTTGGAGCAGGTTCCTACTCTCCGTGGTGGCTTTGGTAATGACCTCTTGGACCATTTTCCATGGGAAAGGGTCTATGCCCCAGATGATGAAATCAGTTTTCTGGTTCGTGTTTCACCATTGCTTCGGCCAACACATGCTCTCTACCGGTCCTTTTTTGACCTGAGAGGAGCCTACAAATCCATCACAAGGGTGGGCCGTTATTAAAGTCCTGCACACATTTCTAAGCAGTTCTGATGAGACAGGGAGGCGGCAAGACTATCTTTCGTCTCCAGTTCCCTTCTCAAAGGATGGTTTGGCAACTTTGGAAAGTTCTCTTTAAACTGCTGGCCTGCTATCTCCAGATCCAACCTCGAGACGGAGAAGGATACATGTACCTCTTTCCACTTCTCTTCGCAGGTGGGCGTAGCTAGAGATAATGGTTTGCATATCTCTAAGATTGGGCAGAGTTTTCCCTCTTTGACTGCTCTCATGACACAGTCTAGGGCTTTCCCCGAAAGGGGGAAGGCTCAGGAGGAAGGAGCAATGAAGGTTGGATGCTTCTTGCTCAATACTGAGACTTTGGAGTTAGTATATCCGGCCCCTTTCTGGGTCTTGGTAAGGATGGCTTGTGCCTTGTCATGTTTCAGGACAATGACTTCCTTCGGTATAGTCTCCTCACGGGATGTAGATTCATCTCGCAGTTTCACGTAGCAATCTGGGTACGCTAAAAGCTGGGCCAGAATTGTAGCTCTTCAAGGGGATTGGACCCCAACTTCTAGGAGATATAAAGCTTCCCATTCAACATGGGCACGTGTTCGTCTACCTCCAGGAGTTGGTTCGGAGCAGTGAGGGAGGTCAGATATTTTAAGGGGCTTAGCGGAGCCCCTGGAAGCGCCAGGGCGTTTCCTTCCCTTTACCTCTCTCTTCATCTCTTTGAGATCTTGCTTATTCTCCTCTCGTTTCTTCCGGAACAGTGTCAGCGTCTGCTGGATCTACTCTAGGAGCGTTTCGCTCCTGCTGACCTGTCTAGACAGTTGGGGAGTTGGGTCTGAAGAGGTTGACGGCATAAGTTGATATGCCGCCACAGTGAGCTGAGGGACCTCAGTCACTGTCAAAACAGATCCTTCTTCCTCCGTGGGTGGTTGAACCACTCCTTATTAAGGGCCTTCTAGCAGTAGGTCCTGTCCGGTGTCAGAGGACACCTCTGACATCCGATCTTGGTGGATGTCCAAGCTTTGTAGTGCCTGTTGATATCCGTGTCCACTGTCCGTTGGATAGAGGGATGCTGGACCTGTGCCTGAGGCACAAACGTATTTGATTGAGCCTTAGGGAACAGTAGGCACTTCAAAGATTTGTTAGGTACGTAAGGTCCCAGAGAGTTCTTCTGGAAACCTCATGCTCACCTTTGGTGGGTTTCCCTTGCTGTATCCCTTGTCTCCGTAGTGTCAGGGATATCTTTTACAAAGCCGTCAGTCAGCAAGGTCAGGCGATTGGAGTGGCCCTTCGGGTCCCTGAACCTTAGGGATCCAGATACGATGCCTTAGGGGCATAAAACCTGTACATCGTATGCCCACAAAAGTCCTTACTCTTGTGGTTGCAGAATACAATTGTACACTTCGCCATTGGCTCCTCCTGTAAGGGAAAAAAAAGGGTGAATAAGTACTAGGTTGTTTATATCATTGATATAATATATGCTTAAAGTACGGGTCCCAATACCTCAGGGATCCGGATAAGAGGCAACAAGGGGCATGAGACCTGCACATCTTGTGGCCACAAAAGTCCCTACTTTTGTGGTTGCAGAACAAGAATCTGCACACTTCACCTTAGCCTCCTCCTGTAAGGAAAGAAAGAGTGAAATGAGTATAGGGTAATTTATCTCATTGATAAATTTACACATGCATAAATAAGGGATTTTGACGTAGGAAAAATCTATTTCTGGGCGAAGGACCTGTGCCGCCCAGTGAATAAGCTCCATTTAGCACTTATTCTTAGGTAATTTACTGCTAAATATACCAGAGAAAAAATGTAAAGGAGTGCTAGGTTAACTAGCTCGCTCACCTATTGGTGTCGGTATAAAATTGGGCGTATATTCCAGAGGTCCCGCACTATTTAGATTAATCCACGACAGAGAACCCCAATAGAGGAGAGCCGTTCAACCTCACTCGGTACTACTAACAATGCATCCGCTCAGAACCCAACTCCTTAGCACCCAAAGTTTGGGGACTCCAAGGGAGAGGAGCTGGGAGGGTTCACTGGGCGGCACAGGTCCTTCGCCCAGAAATAGATTTTTCCTACGTCAAAATCCCTTTTCTGGGCTCGAACCTGTGCCGCCCAGTGAATCTATACAAGAGAAAAATGTCACCAAACTTGCAAAATAAAGGAAATAACATAAGCGTAAGAGAAATACAGGATGCTTTAATCAGAGATGAGTACCAAAAAACAATTATGAGGGTATCTTAAATATGAACATAAATCCAATAAGGTAGGTATAATAATGCCGTGAGTGATAATATATACAGATACTCAGGAGCATAAAATTTACAAATATAATAACAGTATTCAGGTGCGAGACCAACGAATACAATAGGGTATAAATGAGGCAGGTAAGAGGGAGAGATAAAGAGTCAAGGCATTAACCTGTGAGTTACTCGGGAGTAACTACGCTCCCTGCGGCTACTGTAGAAAATTTTAGGGCTTCCAAATGTTTAAGGTAGTGTTTCTTGAACACTGACGGTGATTTCCACCCTGTATACCTGGAAAGGTCTGTAAAATTCATGTGGTGAAAGAAGTTCACCGAGGTGGCAACCGCCCTGATATCATGTGCAAGAGGAAAAGAGTCAGGGTTAGCTTGTTTAATAAAATACAAAATTTGTTGCCTGATCCCTTTAATAGTAATGGTACCGCCTTGTTCTCTAACGAATAGAGGCCCCGAGGAGTTAGAGGAGGTCCGGGATAAATAAGACCTAAGAGTAGTGACAGGGCACAGCGACGGATCTTGCGTGAGGGGAACAATTTTCCAGGAGGTCCATCTGTTTTGAGGGTCTTCATTCTTAGCCAAAAAGAATTTGTTAGGAGAAAGAAGGACCTCTCCTGAAGGCAGAAAGTCAATATGACCCGGGTCTCTCGACAAGGATGCCAATTCAGAAATTCTTGCCCCGGAAGCCAAGCTCACTAGGAAAAGTGTTTTCCTGAGAAGGGGCATGTAATCACAAGAACTGTTAATGGTATCAGAAGCCAATTTGAGTACGTCATTAAGGAACCAGGTCACCGGGGTAGGACGAGTAACCGGTTTCAGTCTGGCACAAGCTTTCGGAATTGAAGCTAACAAAGAGTCGGTTAAGTCTATGTTAAAACCCACTAGGAAGATCTTTTTCAGAGCCGATTTAATAGTGGTGATAGTATTGGCTGCCAGACCTGATTCTAATAAAGATCTAAAGAAAGTGACTGTAAGGTTCAAGTTCATACAGTTCACGTCTGAGTCTATTAAAAATTTTGCCAACTTTTTAACTGCAGAGTCATACTGGCGGATGGTGGAATCCCGTTTATCCGATTCTAGGAACAAGGTGTTTTGAGGATCAATATTGGCACCATGCATAGCCGCAAACTTCATAAAGTCCATAAAGTTAGGGCGCTCTGAATGTTTGAGAAAGCGTACACAACGCGTGTTTGTACTATCTGAGACAGAACCGGATTGGGTATCGGGTGAGGGTATAGTCTCAACTCCCGCAGGAGAGGATACCAGTTGCTCTTGGGCCAGTTGGGTGCGACCAAGGCTACTTGTCCCTTGAAGGATCTCAGTTTGTCTAGAACTTTCAGCAAAAGATTCACCGGGGGAAAGAGATAAATCTTTTCCCAGTTGTCCCAATTCTGTGACATGGCGTCTGTGGCGTAAGCCTGAGGGTCTAGATTGGGAGCCACATATACTCTCAATTTGTGGTTGGATTCCGTGGCGAAGAGGTCCACTTGGAGACCGGGAACCTGAGAGAGAATCCACCGAAATGACTTTAGATCGAGTGACCATTCCGATTCTAGAGGGGAGGTCCGGGACAGGGCGTCTGCCACTACATTCCGGACTCCCGCCAGGTGGACAGCTGAAAGATGCCAACGGTTCGAGGCTGCTAGGGAGAATATGGCTACTAGAACATGGTTCAGAGGCCCTGACTTTGACCCGCCTCTGTTGAGGCAGCGGACCACCACTTCGCTGTCGAAGACCAGACGAAGGTGTTGTTTCTTGGGAAGAGCGAGACGTTTCAGGGTTAGAAGAACTGCCATGGCCTCTAGCACATTGATGTGAAAATGGCGGAACAAGGGAGTCCAAAGACCTTGAACTTTCTTGAGCTGAGAATAGCCGCCCCAACCTGATAAGGATGCGTCTGTGTGAATGATTAATTCCGGAGGCGGAAATCGAAGGGGAACTGACTTTGACAGACTGTTTGCTCTTGTCCAAGGAAGAAGTCTTTCCCGTAGAATGGGAGGAAGGCGGACTTTCCTGTCCCGGAGCTTCCGGTTCGCCCTCGAACGCCAGACACGATTGATATCTTTCAATTTTGCCTTCAGAAGAAGATCCGTCACTGAGGCAAACTGAAGGGACCCCAGAATCTTCTCTTGGAGTCGTCTGGAACTTACTTTGTCTTTGAGAAAGCGTTTGGTGTTCCTTGCAATCTCTAACCTCTTGGGTCTGGGAAGACACAGAGTATGAGATATAAGATCCCATTGCAGGCCGAGCCATTGGAACTTCGATTTTGGAAGAAGACGGGACTTCTTGAAGTTGATCTGGAAGCCTAGAGATTGAAGATAATGGATGACTTTGTGAGTGGCTTTTAGGCAATTTTGGGAGGTGTCTGACCAAATGAGCCAGTCGTCCAGATAGGCTACTACTTGAATCCCTTGATTCCTGAGTTCCTGAACAGCGACTTCTGCTAGCTTTGTGAAGATCCTTGGGGCAATGTTGAGCCCGAAAGGCATCACCTTGAAGGAGTAACTTTTGTCCCCTAAGCGAAAGCCTAGGTACGGACGGAAGTGTCTCGCTATCGGGACGTGATAGTAGGCGTCTGTAAGATCGATAGAGGTGGTGACGGCCCCACGGGGAAGTAAGGTCCGCACCTGCGAGACGGTAAGCATTCGAAACTTGTCGCATTGAATGGACAAGTTGAGAAGGGATAGATCTAGAATCACTCTTCTCTTGTCTGAATCCTTCTTCGGGACACTGAACAGCCGACCTTGAAACTTCATATGTTTCGTTTCTTGTATGGCGTTCTTTTGTAAAAGATCCTGGACAAATTCGACCAGGTCCGGAGTGGAATGTTGACGAAATTTGTTCGGAGGAGGAGGTCCTTGAATCCAACTCCACCCCAGTCCCTTGGAGATGATACTGAACGCCCAGGGACTGAACCTCCATTTGTTGCGGAAGGCATAGAGCCTCCCCCCTACCTGCTGCACCTCAGTATTGGTTTGAGGAGTTGCCTCCACGTCCGCCTCGGAAGTTCTTTCCTCTGCGAAAGGCTCTTCCCCTGCCTTTGTTCTGGTTAGAGCCACGGTGGTAGCCTCTACCTCTACCATAACTCTGGGAAGAGCTATGAGCCTCGTAGGACTGGTTAAAGGCAGGGGAAGTGGCGGAGGCACCAGAAAGCTGGCTCTTAGGTAGCAGAACGGTGACATAGTCATCCGAAGGAGCCTGAGAGGTGGAAGGCTGTGCAGGGACAACAGAAGATGGAGGAAGAGGCAGCCGGAAGTTGGATGAAGCACTCTGTTGTTGCCTGAACTGGGTGGAGGTATATGGTCTAAGCTTCTTCCTACCCCGGGCTTGATAATTTGCGGGGTCATACTTGCGTTTAGGGGTCAAACCCCAACGGGCTTTAAGGCTCTGATTAACCCTAGTGGCCTCCGCCAAGACTTCCTCTACGAGATCCTCAGGGAAGAGATTTGAACCCCAACAGGAGGACCGGATGAGTTTATTAGGTTCATGCCTAATCGTCGCCTCAGCTAGAACATGCTTGCGACATCTGCGTTTAGCAGTAGCGAAGTCATACAAGTCATAATATAAAGACTGTAACGTAGCCTTGTTGAGAGACTTAAAAATACTCTCCGTATCGTAAGTCAAGGCTATCGACTCCGTGGATGTGGCCAGGTTTAGAGTACGGGCCACACGTAGGCGGGAATCATATTCCTGTTTAATGAGGGATTCCGGGAGACGGGGAAGCTTCTCACTAAACAAGACTGAGGCACAGTCTGCTGCAAGCTTGCCGGAGGTAAAGGTGGTATGGACGTTGTCCCAACACTCAATACCTGAGGGAAGAAGGAGGGAGATTGGATCCACCTCTCGGATGGGAGGCAAGGGCTTCTCCTCCAGAGCATATTGAAAGGCAAGCTCTGCCACCTTATTGACGCATGGAGTCAAGGTGTTCTTGTCCATTAAGAACATCGTAAAGGAGCTTTTATAAGGCGTCAGCATGGTGTTAGTGCAGCCGATGTCATTCAAAAATCTGGCCCAAACAGATTGGGCTTGCTCCTTCGGGAAGATGACCGTCTCTTTGGGGACCTTGTCTAATCGGACTAAAGCTTCCTCGGTAAGTCTGGCATAACCATGAAATGGAAATGCCAGACCCGGAGGAAAGAATTCAAAGTCCTCTAGAGGACGAGTGCCAAGGCCCTCCAGAGTCAACATTCCGTCTGAGAACGGGGAATGAAGAGCCATCCGCCAGGGGTTGTTCTTGGCAAACGGCGGGAGCTTAGAGGCATCCGGGATGAGAGAGCTTTGGACTCTCTCCGGAGCTCCTTGCTCTAAAGCCCCAATTCTCTGACCGAAGTTAGAGAACATCGTGTCCATCCTCGACTGCATCTCCGAAACCAACTTTGCCTGCATCTCCGACACGATGCGAAGCATGGCTGATTCGGAAAGGCCCGGGCTAGCAGCAGGAGGGGCGGAAGGAACTCCCGGGTCGTGAGACTTAGAGGAGGAACCAGAGGTCTTTGAAGACGGGTTCGTACAATGTTTAGAGCCATGAGAAGTCTTGTGAGGCTTGCGAGCTTTGGGTAAGGTCCTTGAAGTAGACTTATCCTTAGGGGGAACCGGGTATGAACGTTGAGACGAATCACGGTCCCCAGAAAATCCAAGAAAAGAAGAGCGATCAGAAGAAGAAGAAAGAGCGGGGCTGAGGATAGGAATCTCAGCGCCGGACACACTTGCCTCACTTACCACCCCACCTGTATCCGGCTCGTCTAGCAACATTGGTTCGACGTCCAGGTTCATGGAGGCAACATTGTCCTCCAGACCTCCGGGGGCGTCCGATGGATCTTGCTCTGGGTCGATGAGACCCGTTATAGTGGCATCAATGTGGGCAATGATGGGAGCTGCCACATGCCTAGCCACAGCAGCTGAAGACTTGGCGTTGGGGTAAACCATGGTGCAGTAGTCCTCAGATAGGACGTACGGCCGCTTAGACTTCACATTCCGGGCAAACCCACCAACCCACACCTTCAGTGTGGCCCGAGCCGCAGACTTTTGCTCCGGGGATGCCTGAAATAATAGTGGGAATTATAAAAGGGAGACTCCCAATGGTCCTTCAAGACCATAGATATCTTACTAATAGTAAATAAAATAAGAAGGCAATATAGCCAACGGGACTCACCGAGTCAGATCCAAGGGTAGTGATGAGGTCGAAGCAAATCACACAGTTATCCGGGTGCCATACCACAACGTCTTCCAGTTGAACCCCACAAGGGGCGTGAGATCGGCAGACGGAGTGGCCACAAGGCTGGTGCAGAACAGCTGCACAGGCCGGCGTCAGACAATGCACCATCTATAAAAAGAATAGTATATGAGAAACTGTAATTCTCTTAAGTAGGGGTGGGTCTGGAGGACCCGGGCCTAACATAGGTCTAACACAAGATTAGAGCTTAACTGTACTATTCTTTAAGTAGGGGCGGGTCCGGAGGACCCGGGCCTAACATAGGTCTAACACAAGAATAGAGCTTAACTGTACTATTCTTTAAGTAGGGGCGGGTCCGGAGGACCCGGGCCTAACATAGGTCTAACACAAGATTAGAGCTTAACTGTACTATTCTTTAAGTAGGGGCGGGTCCGGAGGACCCGGGCCTAACATAGGTCTAACACAAGGTTAGAGCTTAACTGTAATATTCTTACATAGGGGCGGGACCGGAGGTCCCGGGCCTAAACATAAGTCTAACTTGAAACTAAAGTATAGCAATCCATTCCGGTCAAGCCGGGAGCATAAAAAAGGATGCAATAACAAGGAATTAAGACACATGGTGTCTGATTTCCCGGGGCGGGGTAGACCCCGGGCCGGGAAATAAAGGTATATCCAATACCAATTCCTTTAGGGACTCCGGGGTAGTGATCTGTCATATATAATCATCATAGGAAATGTTATAAAATAATAGGGGGGCGGAACTGTAGCTAAGAACTGCCAATCGAACCCGGAGGGTTTCGTATAACATAAGCCAGAATGAAAAGTGAATATAAAATAGGGTGCACCGGGATCCAACTCTGTTGACCGGTGGCCAACCAGACTAGACAGAGACGAACCCGCCGGGCCACCCGGAGGACAAAGTCCATAAACACTTAACTACCCCCTCTAAAAGGAGGGAAGGCAACGGTCCCTTAGTGGAGGGGGGAGAAGCCTAGCCTCCCACCTAGCTAGAGGGGGAGGGTGGGGGAGGATCACGTGATACGAGGCAGCAGGGCTACCAACTGACGATCCCCAACCAGACAGATCAAACGGAGTAATGGCACAAATATTCATTATAATAATAATAATAGCGTTAAATTATATGAATAAACACACAGAAAATTTTTGGGCAAGGCATGCAACATAATAATTAAATCACAAAAGACACACCTGATGGCTAAAAATAACATTGCCGCCTTAGCACGAAGGTCGGCAGCCATAACGATACGTAAATGATATCGGCCCAAAAATTGAACCACGAGGATTCTAAACGCTAAATAATGAATATTCACAATAACCAATAATATTTGATAATAAAAATAATACACATAGTAACACCGCAAGTGAAAATTAAAAGCTCTCAAAAACAGGAGTACCAACTGTAGTGAAATCAAGCAAGATCGGTATGAACGAAGAGAATAAACTCCTATAATATAAATATTAAACGATCTAGGTTGCTCAAAACACAGTAAAACCCAGCTTGGTACTTAACTTAGACGGTGTCTCCTGGGAAACCGACGAAGAAGCCATAATTAAATGGAAAATAACCAAAAATCGAGAGCACAAGCAAAAATGCGGGTTACTTTACTCGTCGTGCTAAAAGGAGTTGGGTTCTGAGCGGATGCATTGTTAGTAGTACCGAGTGAGGTTGAACGGCTCTCCTCTATTGGGGTTCTCTGTCGTGGATTAATCTAAATAGTGCGGGACCTCTGGAATATACGCCCAATTTTATACCGACACCAATAGGTGAGCGAGCTAGTTAACCTAGCACTCCTTTACATTTTTTCTCTGGTATATTTAGCAGTAAATTACCTAAGAATAAGTGCTAAATGGAGCTTATTCTCTGGGCGGCACAGGTTCGAGCCCAGAAATGTTATTTTCATTATAAAATAAATTTTTTAACATACTTACCTGGTGGTTTTATATATATAGCTTACGTCTCTGACGTCACGGCAGAAAATTCAAAACTTCCGCCAATCGCCGATTGGATAGCCAGGTGTGCTACATGCGCGCCTCTAGCGAGGTACCTAGAAACCATTCCATCGGTATCCATATCTTCCATGCCTCTAGTCTCTAGAGGGGAGGGGGGGGGGGGATTTTAATTATATATAATCAACAGGTATGTTCAAAAATTTATTTTATAATGAAAATAACATTTTTAAACACAAGACTTACCTGGTGGTTATATAAATAGCTGATTAACACCTTTGGTGGAGGATTAGAGACAGCCAATATAGTTGGAATTCTGCTTAAGAGTTTAAATACAAAACAAACTTAAGGGTTCGTACCTGATAAGGAAGCTGACTTCAATGATACTCTGCCATTATGTCTGCTTTCCTTATAAGATCCAACGGTCCTCTCAGGGGGCTGAAGATCCCTAGGAGCTCCCAACCAGTGATCACACCTCTCTGTGACAGAGCCTCCTCTAATACCCATTTCCGAGGCACTCTCAAGGAACAAAATAGACCACCTGACAAATCAATGATTGCGGAAGACTGTCGCAATCTCCACAAGACAACCATAAAAACACCAAATAAGTTCCAAGAGGAGAACAGGTATTAGGATTATGGGAAAGTAGTTGTGGATTCTTCCCCCACCACTGTACCTGCTGCTACAAACGGTCCCAGAGTGTATCGGTCCTCATATAGAGTCTGGACATTTCTCAAATAGTGTGAAGTGAACACAGATTTGCTTCTCCAGAAGGTTGTGTCCATAATGCTTTGCAACGAATGATTTTGTTTGAATGCCACCGAGGTTGCCACAGCTCTCACTTCGTGAGTCTTGACCTTTAAAAGACTGAAGTCTGCCTCACTGCAATGAGAATGAGCCTCTTTAATTAAAAGCCTGATGAAGTATGACAGGGCATTCTTAGACATTGGCAAGGAGGGTTTCTTCACCGAGCACCACAGTGCTCCCGACTTGCCTCTTAACTTTTTCGTTCTGTCTAAGTAAAACTTGAGGGCTCTTACTGGACATAAAACTCTCTCTAACTCATTTCCAACCACGTCCACCAGGTGCAAAATCTGAAAGGCCTTAGGCCAAGGTTGGGAAGGGCGCTCATTCTTAGCGAGAAAACCCAACTGTAATGAGCAGATCGCTTTATTATTCTGAAAACCCACATTTCTACTGAATGCATGGACTTCACTAACCCTCTTGGCTGTTGCCAGACTAACCAAGAAAAGGTTTTCATAGTGAGGTCCTTCAGAGATGTAGAGTGCAGGGGTTCAAACCTGTCACTCATCAGAAATTTTAAAACAACATCCACATTCCAAGCTGGTGAATCTTGGTGCCGTTGCTTTGTTGTCTCCAAGGATTTAATTAGTTCTTGTAGATCCTTATTATTTGAAAGGTCCAGGTTTCTGTGTCTGAATACAGTCGCCAACATACTCCTGTATCCCTTGATAGTTGATGTAGAAAAACTTCGTTTCCTTCTCAGGAATAAAAGGAAGTCAGCAATTTGAGCTACAGAGGTACTGGAAGAGGAAACAGAGTTGACCCTGCACCATTCCCTGAAAATTTCCCACTTGGATTGATAGACTCTGATGGTTGAAGACTTTCTAGCTCTTGCAATTGCTCTAGCTGCCTCCTTCGAAAAGCCTCTAGCTCTTGTGAGTCTTTCGATAGTCTGAAGGCAGTTAGTCAAAGACTTTGGAGACTTTGATGGTGTCTTACCAGGTGGGGTTGTTCGAGTAAATCTACTTGCAAAGGGAGGCTTCTGGGAGTGTCCACCAACCATTCCAGTACCTCAGAGAACCATTCTCTTGAGGGTCAGAAGGGGGCTATCAAGGTCATTCTGGTCCCTTCGCTTGTTACAAACTTTTGTAGCACTTTGTACAGGATCTTGAAAGGGGGAAAAGCATACACATCTTGATTTAACCAATCTAGCAGGAACGCGTCCGTGTGTACTGCTTCGAGATCTGGCACTGGGGAGCAATATGTCTCTAGCCTCTTGGTCTTTGAGGTTGCGAACAGGTCTATGTAAGGGCGACCCCAAAGCTTCCACAGACTTCTACACACTTCTAGGTGTAGAGTCCACTCTGTGGATAGGACTTGTCCTTTCCTACTGAGACTGTCTGCCAAAACATTCTTTTCCCCTTGAATGAACCTTGTAAATAGAATCACCTGCCTTTCCTTTGCCCAGATGAGCAGAACTCTTGCCGTCTCGTAAAGGGAAATCGAGTGTGTTCCTCCTTGTTTGGCAATGTAGGCCAATGCTGTGGTGTTGTCGGCATTGACTTGTATTACCTTGTTCCGGACTGACCCTTCGAAGATTTTCAGGGCCAAAAGAACTGCTAGCAGCTCCTTTTGATTTATGTGGAAAGATTTCTGAAATTCCGTCCACAACCCCGATACTTCCAGTTTTCCCAGTGTTGCTCCCCAACCCGAGTCCGAGGCGTCGGAACACAACACAAAGTCTGGGCTCTTCAGCTCTAATGAGCAACCTTCCTGAAACTTGATTGGGTCGTTCCACCACTGAAGGCAACGTCTCATTGACTCCGTAACAGGAATACACACCTTCTCCAAATCCTTCTCCCTGTTCCAGCAAGAGTTGAGGTGAAATTGGAGTGGTCAAAGATTCAGTCTTCCCAGAGAGACAAACTGTTCTAACGAGGAGAGAGTCCCCAACAGCCTCATCCACTTCCTCGCAGAACACCTCTGCTCTCCTAGGAACGCACATATTTTCTGAAGGGCTTGCTCCGTCCTTAAGGCGACTCTGAATCATTTTTCCTAAATATAGAATCTCTTGTGATGGTTTCAGAGATTTGTCTTTGTTGACCAGAAGACCCAATTCTTCTGTCAACTTCAATGTTGTCTGAAGATCCTTCAGGCAGGGATCTTGAGAGCGAGCTCTTACAAGCCAATCGTCTAGGTACAGGGAGGCTCTGATGCCTCTTAAGTGGAGAATCCTTGCTACATTGAACATAAGCTTCGCAAAGATTTGTGGGGCGTTGTTGAGGCCGAAACACAGGGCTCGAAACTGAAAGACCTCTCCCTGGAATACGAACCTCAGAAAGTGCTTGAATCTCGGATGAATCGGGATGTGGAAATAAGCATCCTGGAGGTCAAGTGAGACCATCCAGTCGCCTTTCCTTACCGCTGCAAGCACTGACTTCGACGTTTCCATCGAGAACTTTTTCTTCTGGATAAAGCCATTAAGAGCACCTACGTCCAGAACTGGACGCCATCCCCCTAAGTTCTTAGGAACCAGGAAAAGGCGGTTGTCAAAGCCTGGTGACTGCCAGTCCTGTACTCTTTCTATAGCCCCCTTCTCCAACAAGAGAGACACTTGAAGCTGCAATGCTTGCCTCTTTAATTCCTCCCTGTACCTGGGAGAGAGATCCACTGGGGTTAACCTTAAAGGAAGTTGCTTTATAAAAGGAATCCTGTAGCCCTTCTTTAGAAATTGGACTGACCAAAGATCTGCACCCCTCTTCTCCCACGCCTGCCAGAAGGTGTGTAGTCTGGCTCCTACTGCCTGAAGGCGAAAGCATTCAGACTCTGCTTCGCCCTGTCTTGGCTCCTCTTTTCTTAGTTCCCCTTCCATCTGATTTAAGGTTACCTCTAACGGAAGGCTTTCCTCGAAAGGGCTGGGAAAACTTTGGAAAAGGAGTGACTTCTTTAGGTTTGGGGCTAACGAAAGATGATGGCAACACTTTCCTTGCCGTCTTTGAGACTAGGTCTTGAGTGGCCTTCTGCGTTAACGAGGAAGAAATTTCCCTAATAAGATCTTGTGGGACCAGAGATGACGACAGCGGAGCATACAACAATTCAGATCTCTGAAAAGGAGTAACCCCTACCGACAGAAATGAACACAACTGGGATCTCTTCTTGAGGATGCCTGCTGTAAAAATCGCTGCCAAATCATTCGCCCCGTCTCGCAATGCCTTATCCATGCAGGACATGACATGGATTAAGCTCAAAGAGTCCCCTTCTTTGAGTGTAGCAACCTTCTTGCCCAAGGCCCCCAGAGTCTAATCAAGGAAGTTAAATACCTCGAAGGCTCTAAAGACACCTTTGAGCAAATGGTCCAATTCAGAGGTAGACCAAAAAAACCTTGGTCTTCCTCATGGCCGATCTACGGGGAGAGTCTACCAGACTTGAGAAGTCTCCCTGGGCAGAGGCAGGAACTCTCAAGCCGAGAATTTCTCCCGTATCGTACCATATACTGGACCTAGATGCCAATCTATTAGGGGGGGGAAACGCGAAGGCCGCTTTCCCTTGTTCCTTATTGGATTCCATCCAGTCTCCCATCAGTTTAAGTGCTCTTTTTGATGAACGAGAGAGCACCATTCTAGTGAACAGAGACTTCTTCTTAGGCTTTCCTAGAAAGAATTCCGATGGGGGCGATCATGGAGCCACGGGAACAAAAGACTCTGGAAACACACTATGAAAAATCTTCATGAGCTTCAAGTCTACCGAAGGACGAAAAGACTTAGAGTCTTCCTCTTCAGATAACTCCTCAAAGGGCTCGTTAGGCGAAAGAGGAACATCAGCTTCTTCCTCCGATAAAGACCCTTGACGCTCCTCGGAACGCTCGCGATCTGCGCGATCAGAGCTAAGAAGTATTGTGTTTCGTTCAACGTCCTGTCTCGATATTTACTGTTCTACATCGCGTACAGGAGGACGCTCGATGTTATGTCCCAGAGTACGCTCACGCCCTGGAGGACGCTCGATGGAAGAACGCTCGACGTCACCCCCCCGGAGGACGCTTGCGTTCTGGTGAACGCTCGATGGGAGGACGCCCGACATCCCGTTCGACGTCTAGTCCTGGAGGACGCTCAGCTTTACGAACAGAAGGAAGCACAACGCCCTGCTTAGCTAAACAAAAACGCTCAAGAGGACGCTCGACATCGCGCCTTACTGAACGCTCGAAAGCGCTTGTAGTAGGACGATCACTATCACTGCTTAAGTGCATGAACAGCACCTCGATTAGGAGGACGCTTGACTTCCTGAAAGGCAGAACGTTCAACCTCACATGTAGTACATTTAACGTCACGTCCATCGCTACGCGTAGCCGAACGCTCAACGCGTTTAGAAACTTGATCAACAAGCATTTGCCGACTCGCCGCCTTGCGCCGTTTAGCGTTTAGAAAGGAGGCTTCCGTATTCTGGTAGCTTTTCATGAATGATGAAAGCTTCTGCTGCATTTCTTGCAACATATTGAAATTAGAATCTGCTTGCGAGATATCAATCGCAAGCTCGACCTCTCCACCGCTCAAAGACCACTTAGAGCGACCAGTGGGAGAGAGCCAAATTGAAGGGAGCGCAGGAACGTGAATCGATGTAACGCCCGGTTCAGATAACTGCTCAACAGCAGGATGGTTCTCAACAGAATCTAATGTCCTAGCAGGACGCTTAGAAGGCGAGCTTTCCTTGGACGAAAAGCGTTCAGGGCTGCTCCAATGACTACAACCTGCTTGTGATGTCCTGGAAGGACGCTGGTCAAATTTCCTCTTAAGAGGTCTGGACGCTTGACACCAACCTCTTTTAGGAATATCATCATCTGATGATGAGCCAAACACTTTAACCTCACCTTTACTATGGTAAGGGCGAACGTCCTGGGAAACGTCAACAGGAACGCTCGAGGGAACGTCTGCTCGGGAGCTAAAGCCTCACGTTTCCTTTCGTCTTTCGACATTCCTTCTCCCAGGGGTTAGGGAGCTTGGAAGTGGTCTAGGTCTAGGAGAACGACAAGCCCGAGCAGGCACACCCTCCACAGAACTAATAACACTCACTGCACCTCTAGCACTTTCACTTTTCAGCTGTTTAACATCAGCCATTAACTGCGTTTTATCGGCAGCGATAGACTCTACCTTCGTACCCAACGCCTGGATAGCCAACATCATATCTTAAGTGTTGGTTCATCAGCGGTACTCATAGTGGGATCAGGAACTACCACTACAGGGGAAGGAATAGGAACAGGGACATGGGAAGAGGAAAAACCTTTAGAAGAATGAGAAGAACTATGTCTTACCCTATCTCTTGCTAACTTTCGCATATAGCGATCGAAATCCAGCCACTCATGATCAACAAAATAAGGCATTCGTCACACCTATCATCAAGTTTACAAACTTTACCTCTACATTTAATACATAGTGAATGAGGATCAATGGAGGACTTTGATAATCGGGTCTTACACCCACTAGCACCTACCCTAAAACTACCAGACGGGGTGGCCATTTTGAACTTTGTAAGAGAGATCAAATACAAGCAAGGGTCAAAATATCAATATCCAAACATATAACTAGAGTATCCAAACGAAAATCCAATTAAGCGAGAGTCAAAAAACCAGAATTATTGTACAGTACTTCATCAAAGGGACAGCAATAATCAGTCAAAAAGCGAGGAAAATATCCAACCAATGTTACCGCTAACGCCAGCGGGGAAGATATGAATACTGATGGAATGGTTTCTAAGTACCTCGCTAGAGGCGAGCATGTAGCACACATGGCTATCCAATCGGCGATTGGCGCGAGTTTTGAATTTTCTGCCGTGACGTCAGGGACGTAAGCAATATATATAACCACCAGGTAAGTCTTGTGTTTAAAAAGTATACTTTACCATTATTTGTTATAGCTTAGGATAGTAAGCTAGAAAGAAGTAGAAAAGAAGCATATATGTGTTTCCCCTCCAAGCAAATGCTGTGACCTCCTAAAATATTAATATTTTGATTTTCCTTATCAGGGAAAATACAGTGGAATAACTCTTGTACGTACAGCCGGAGTCAGTGGATACTAACACTAAATCCACCACTTGTAGAATATTAATATTGAAGGGTAATCATAGGTGTTCCAATGATCTAGGATTCATCAGAATGTTGAAGGAATACTTCACCTCAACATTTTTTAAACGGTCTCAACAATGGACTGTGAAAGGATACACAGAGTCTACTACTATATCATTATATACTGTAGATTTCTAACTTCTGTATTGTTATAATGCAGGAAAACTGGCTATTGTATTGTCTTATACTGTAGATTTGCCGGTATGCTACCAGGTTAGGACAGTACCTACCGGCACTAGCTGACAGAGAGAGAAAGAATGGAAAGAAGGACTACCATATTATTATAGTTTAGTACAATAATTAAGGGTGTAGGGACTACTGTCTCTACTGCCTTCTTTCTATAATGAGGATTTAAATGGAAGGGAAGGAATATGACAAATTCGTAGATAACTTGTATTTTTCCTAACTATACAAACCTTAGCTATTTAATAAGGGTTATTACTTTCGGCATAGGTGAAATGACGAGCCATTAGAATTTTAACGAGGGTTTACTACCCCGCCGCTAGTTAGCGGGGGGTAGGGAGGGTAGCCTGCTAACCAGCCCTCCTCACACACACCTGTGCTTGAGCTCACTTTGCTTGAAGGTAGATATTTCTAGGGGGACAGGGCTGGCGGGCAAGTTTGATTAAATAGCTAAGGTTTGTATAGTTAGGAAAAATATAACAAATATGGAAATAATTTGTATTTTTCCTAACATACAAACCTGAAGCTATTTATAATAGGGTATTACTTTCGGCGCAGCTGAAAGACGAACCATGATAATTTTAGTGAGGGATAACTACCCCATCCGCTAGTTAGCGGGTGGAGGGTGGGGTAGACTGGCTACCCCGCTCACTCACACCTCTCAGCTGAGTAACCACTTTGCTTTATGGCAGGACTTCTCGTGGGACAGGGTGGTGGGCCAATTTGTATAAATAGCTTCAGGTTTGTATGTTAGGAAAAATACAAATTATTTCCAAATTTGTTATTTGTTCCGACACACATACAAACCTTCGCTATTTATAATAGGGTGACTTACTCTTAGGAGGGAGAAAGTCCTCACCAACTGGCCTTGGTCATGACCCGAGGTCCTCTCTATTTCGATCTGTGATCGAAAGTAGAAGGGACCCTACCCTTGCTAAAATCAAGTGCCGATATGAGGTAATGCACTGATAGTGGCCTGCAGAAGCTTTTGTGTGAGTGGAACTAACAGTGTGGCTTGTCTTTAACATAGGAACTCGAGTACAGAACCAAATGTTCTTCAAGACTTACCCAATACCCTCCCTCTAAAAGGTATTGGGGACGTAACAAAGTATTCTTTTATACTTAGGAGGCACAAGGGAAATGGGTCTTACCTGCAGCGAAGTGAGGTTAGCTATGCTGAGGCTTGTGGAGCTGTTTTCCCCTGAAGAAGGTGAAAGGAAGAAAGGAGCCAGACATTCTTACTCATTCACCCCAGACTAATCCGGGTAGCCTCAGCCCTCAGCCCTCTGCTACTTGTCCATCAGGGAGCTTGAGGTGTTTAGACCATTTGTTGTGCGACCACCACAGGACCAATGGAAAAGGTCTCCATGTTCTAGTGGGTTACGTCTTTGCAGGTAGTGGGCCGTGAAGGTCGATTGACGCTTCCACATGCCCACTTAAAGTATCTGCACCACAGAGTAGTTTCTTGAACGCCAGGACGTAGCAACGCCAGTGACGTTACGAGCTCTGGGTCTTAGGATGGAGGAGAGTCTAGATCATGAGTAACCTCAATTGCCTACCGATCCCAGAGGGGAAGGAAATCCTTGAGGTCCTCCTCTTGACCTTCCCCGTGCTGGTCAACAGTGACGACACACGGGGGTGAGCTGGTATCGTTCTTTTAAGGTAACCCCACAGACTCCTCACTGGGTAAAACCCCAGTTGATGGGTTTCCGGTTACCGAACGAAGACTCTTTATTCGAAACAGGCTGCACCTAGGGTACAGCACACTCAGATTTGAGTCTTGGCAATCCACTCAGGGACGCCACTGAGGATTACTTCTCCCCGTCTCCTAGGGTAGGAGACATCAGACGTTGGATCGAACAACACACTAACTCTCTTGGTCAAAAGCCCAAGTGAGTAGAAAGGGAGTCTTCCGTGTAAGGAAGCGATCTGCTGCTGGGCCTACGGTTCGTAGAGAGGGGCCTTCAGAGACTGAAGGACCCGAACAGCGTTCCCAGGAGAAGGTTGAGATCCAACGGGTGACAAGTTATCTCACACTTGCATAAGTAAAGGCATCGATGGGAGAGAATCCCTTTCCACGACATCAGTCACAAAGGACCGAACACTTCGCCTGGAAGACCGACGCTGAAAAGTGTCTAAGGTGCCTAGACATCTTTTCCATAACCTGTTGGGAAAGGCCTCTCTGAAACGGGTGGTTTAGGATCGTCCCAGGCGAGAAGTTGAAGCAAAGCTACAGCTTAGGAAAGTGTTCGCATGTGGCTGCTTGGAAGATCGAGTCGTGGAGGAAGATCCCTCGGATCTCCGTCAGGAGCTGTAGAAGGTCCGGGAACCATTCTGCGGGTTGCCATAGCAAAGCTATTGGAGCTCCGTAAGGGGCTGCAGAAGGTCTGGGAACCATTCTGCGGGATGCCATAGCGAAGCTATTGGAGTCATTGATAAGATCCTGCTTATCCTGACTTGGCTGAGGAATTTTTACCAGTCTGAATGGGGGGAAAAAACAAGGCACACCTCTAGGCCGCCCCACCGATCTTGGAATACATCTTGTTTGAGGTTCTGGGGAACGGTTGAGTGGGAGCCTGAAGATCAAGGCCGCTGCGAGCATAACCACAGTCGTAGACCCCACAAAGTTAAGACTTTGTAGGATACAAGATGATTCCAAGACACTAGGAGCCCACTATCTGAGTGGTTTTACAAGCACATTCCTATACCAGGAATGACGCAAGCAGATGGGGGCAACTAGTTGTCCTCTGTCCATCTAAGGCTTCGTACTACTAGATGGTTCTCTAAGAGAGGTGAATGCTAGTACCTTTCTGAATCGGACAAACCGACGAGGATGGAATGGTATGGCATATACCCCCTCTCTCTTTTGATGCATTATAGAGAGCATCAGGTCCAGAGGGATGACGAGAAGACAGGCCTCTTTGCGGAAGCTCTCATCTGCCATCCATCATCCGCGGATTGTCCAGCAGTGAGGGGGGGGGAGTGCATAGCAATAAACACATCTCGAGATGATGTCGTGACGTGTAACCAAATGCACGTTCTTGCAATCTAAGGGGAACAGCCTGTTCTCCCTCCAACTGTCACTAATCCAGTGTGGTTGGCCGATTAAGACCGATACCAAAAGGTAAACCAGTTAATCAGTAAAGCTTATGATATACTGTACTGTAATGGCGAATCTCCATAGAGATCGCTTTCCGCACAAGAGACTGTACGGTAATCACCGAACGCATCCAACCAAACCCATGAGGGGATTGAGATGTATCTTCAATCTATTGTTGGGTGGGTAAAGAGCATAAGTGTACTACTGAGTAGTAACACCGAACTGTGCGCATGACAAGTATACATGCGTAGTTTGACTTAAAAGTCGTGTCCGGAACTCAATTGGAGAACGTTGGAAACGTTTGTAATGGAGGTTTCTCCTTCTTAGGACAGTAACGTTTGTACTTCTCCGTCTCCGATCGGTAAACTAGCATTTATATTAAACGTTCCCTATTAGGGAACGGAGATGCTTCTGAGAAGTTTCCAGCCAAAGCCTTTGTAGGAGACTAAGACTTCCAATCGGGAGAAAGGAAAAAATGCCTGTAAGGAGACAGAACGTAAATGCCGTATGTCTGGCTACAGAAAAGTAGCTCAGTAATGTACTGAATACCGTGGTTTCAGTAAGGGATATAAATATACAACTTAATAGAACGGAGTTCTAATTGCAAGATGTATATAGCCCTTATTGGCAGAAAGATCGCTTGCACGCATATATGTACTTGTCCATTTGTGCTAGCGCATGTGTATTCCCTGCCTCCAGGAAACGTCTGCAACGAATCCGGTTGTGGGAATAATGTATGTGCGATGAATCGCAACATTATTGCCGAAAGAATTTTGATCATTGACTAACTGTAATAGTTTCTTGAATGAGAGCGAACATGTTCTCAAGCAAAAATATACAGTTATAGAGGCGATCATATCCTCTTTGGTTTACCCCTCCTCTTTATATGAGGGGCTAGTCAGTGTTCATTACGCAGAAACGGATGTCTGTTTACCTGTGGCCAGGGTTTGAAACGTTCGTAACGTAACGAAAAGATGCCCACGCTGTTGCTATCGTTCTTTTAACGTCAGCTAACAATGATCCTTCAGGACTAATTGTTCGAAACAATAACCCCATAAGGAAAGAATAGAAAGTCTCGGAAGACTATCGTGTAAAAAGGCAAGTTGTTATACCCAGGGTACAATGACGGGGGAGGCTGCTTCCATCAAACTGTAGAACCGAGTTTAAGACCATAACCTCGTGGTTTTGTCTTGGCTAGAGTGCATGCTCCGGGAAGGCTTACAGCCTTCATGAAGTTTAACACCCATTGAACTTTTGTAAAAACTTCTCAGAAACAAGTCTCCCAAAAAAGGGTGAGGTCTCGTATGTGGGGGATTGCTTCAAGAAGGCCAGACATAATTGCCATCGACCGCTTACCTAAAGAGGTTGCCATCGAACGCTTTCTCGATAGTGAGAAAACTACTGTCTAATTCAGGCAAGGCCTGCCAGGGGAAATGAACTGCAATGTACAGTAAAGCATTATCATTCCCCGCTCATTTCCATCTGCTAACCCAACCACTCGAAGTGGGAAGGTGGAGGAAAGATGACGGTGGTTCGTTCGAAAACGAAAGGATCGGTGCTGGCGAAACCAGGCTAGCTGATATAGTAATCAGCTGGGAGTGTAGAGTGAAGTATCAAGTCACACCTTTGGAAGACCCCTCCCGTCGAGGGGGGGGGGGTCGACCATAGAGTTTTCAGAAAACTCTGAATCGTGGAAACAGAGAGATTTGGATGAGAACCTAGGGGTTCACAATCTATTTGTGAATTCCTTTCTCACGACCTTAAGGGATGTTATGCCGAGAACCTGCAGGAACTCTGTCGCTGATTCCTGATGGAATTCCAGGAATCATGTTACGTGACCAGGACCCAAAGGAACTGTGTCATAGTTACCTGTAGGGATTCGTAAACCCTTATGCAGCAGGCATCCCTCTGTCATCAGAGTAAAACTCTTGATGACGATGGGCGCGCGAACAATTCACGGGACGAGAGTTCGAAAACTCTGTCATGAGAGTAAACCTCTTGTGCACTCGTGAACACTTCGCGCAACGAGAGTCCGAAAACTCTGTCATATAAGTATGGCTATGGTCACGAGGACCCAAAGGTTCATCGTGAACTGCGTTGTGAGACCCCCGAAGGGTCGCAAAAGTTGTTCGTACACTTCAACTGATTGCGCGCGCGCCAAATTGGTCGTGCGTGCTAGCCAATATGGTCGTGCCCGCGTGCCAATACGGTTGTGCGCTCAAATCCGATCGTGTGCTCATGCCAATATGGTCGTGCGCTCCTATCCAATCATGTGCGCCAAAATGGTCTTGCATGCGCGCCAGTTTGGTCGTGCGCTCTTGCGCCGAACTGTTGGTAGGCGGAAGGGACCTCGTGTGCGCACCTTTTTCGCGCTCGCAGAGCGCATGAGGTTGTTCGCGCATCCGGCGCGCATAAGGTTGCTCGCGCGCAGTGTGTCAAATGATGTTCGATTGCATGGCGAGCAACTGGATGTTCGAGCGCATGGTGAGCAACAGGATGCTCGCGCATATGGCGCGCCAAAGGATGAACCCGTGCCATGATCGCCATTTTGCTTGCACGCGCCAAGACGGTCGTGGGCGCCAAGTCGGTCGTGCACGCCGATTTGGCCGTGCACGCCGATTTGGCCGTGCGCGCGAGAGCTCTCAGGTTGGTGAGAGAACTCACTGCTACGCTCACCTGAAGGTTCCCAATAGCTAAAGTGTTGTGTGAGAGTGACAGATCAACACAACGAGAGTTTGGAAACTCTCTCTGTCATAAAAAGAATGACTCAGGTCACGAGAACCCGAAAGATCAGCGTGAACTGTGTTGCGCGAACCCGAAGGGTCAGCACAACGAGAAACCGAAGTTTCCCTGTCCCTAAACACGGAAGTGTCGGAGTGACTAAAGTTACGAGAGCCCAAGGGTTCTGCGTAACTAATGTTACAAGACCCCTAAGGGTCAGCGTAACGAGAAACCGAAGTTTCCTTGTCACAAAACACCGAAGTGTCAGTAACTAAAGTTACGAGAGCCCTAGAGTTCAACGTAACTGATGTTACGAGACTCAGAAGGGTTAGCGTAACGAGAAACCTCAGTTTCCCTGTCACAACACACCGGAGTGTTAGAGTGACTAAAGTTACGAGAGCCCTAGGACTCAGCGTAACTAATGTTACGAGACCCCGAAGGGTCAGCGCACCGAGAAACCGAAGTTTCCTTCACAGAACACCGAAGTGTCAGAGTCTACTGGGAGGCAGACCACTCCCTACAGTCTATACAGGTGTCGTCCCTCGACTACAGACGGCCCCAACAGGTCGGAGTCCGTCTCAACGCCAGACATGAAGGTACCCTAAGAGCAGCCTTCAGGACCTGGACAAGTACGCCTGGGACTAAGTCGCACACACAACCTGAAATGAAAATGAAAAAGCAAATCGGGAGAGCGCGGGCAGTATGACCATCTCTACCAAACCAAGAAAGCAAAGTGGGCACTCAACCCAAATGTGTGAGTGAGCGGGGTAGCCGACTATCCTAACCCCCACCCGCTGAGGTAGTTATCCCTTACTAAAATCATCCTGGCTAGCTCAGCTTCTCCAAAAACAATATACCCATTACAAATAGTGGAAGGTTTGCAATTGTGCAGGAACAAAAAATATCTTAAGAATAGTAACATTAAATTAGATCTTCTATATACTGTATAGATTACAAAAACTTCAAAAAACAAAAGGAAGAGAAATGAGATAGAATAGTGTGCCTGATTGTACCCTCAAGAAAGAGAACTCTAATCCAAGACAGTGGAAGGCTATGGTACAGAGGCTATGGCACTACCCAAGACTAGAGAACAATGGTTTGATTTTGGAATGTCCTTCTTGATTTTGGAGTGTCCTTCTCCTAGAAGAGCTGCTTACCATTGCTAAAGAGTCTCTTTTACCCTTACCAAGAATAAAGTAGCCACTGAAAAAATACATTTCAGTAGTTAACCTTTTAGCTAAGAAGAACTGTTTGGTAATCTAAAGTGTTGTCAGGTGTATGAGGACAGAGGAGAATATGGAAGGAATAGGCCAGACTATTTGGTGTATGTGTAAACAAAGACAAAATGAACTGTAACCTGAGAGAGGGATCCAATGTAGTACCAGTCTCTGCATAGGAAGCAGGGAGGACTTCTCGAGGTTTACCATGATCCCCAGATCTTGGCAAAGCCTTATAAGTTTGTCTCAATGTTGAAGAAGGATTGACACTGAGTCTACTAGGATTAGCCAGTCATCCAAATAATGAAGGAGATGGATGCAAATTCTGTATGCCCAGGATGACACTAGGGCAAACACTCGGGTGAAGACTTGAGGTACTGTGGAAAGACCGAAGCATAGCACGTTGAACTGGTATTTCTTGTTGTCTAGGCTGAATCTTAAGTACTTCCTTGAAGACGGATGGATTGGGATCGGGAAGTACGCATCCTTTAAGTCCAGTGTGCACATGAAGTCCTGTTATCTTATCGCTGCTCTGACCGTGTCTGAATGGAGTTTGTTTGATATACTTGTTCAGAGCTAAGGTCGATGACTAGTGTCTAGCCTCGAGACTCCTTTTTCACAAGAAATAATTGATTGAAGAAGCCTGGGAAACCATCGAGGACCTCCTGGAGAGTGCCCTTCTTCAACAGGGTCTGGACTTCTGCCCGAAGGGCCAGCCCCTTTGCTGATCCCATCGCAAAGGAGTCTAATGACACTGGATTTCTAATCAGGGGAGGGAGAGATGTTATGAATGGGACGCAATACCCTAGACGAATCACAGAGATTGTCCAGGGTTCGGCACCGAGTTGCTTCCACCTGTCGCAGAAACCTGGTAGGCATCCCCCTACTGGTAGACAAGCTGGGGCAGTGCCTATCCTAGCATTTGAGGCCTTGGCCATTTCCTCTAGGATGTTTTCCTCCCCTGGAGGTCTTAGTGCCTTTTCTGTCCTTGGCAGGAAAGGTCTTCTTACACACTGTGGTCTTCGCTGCTGTCTTGTTCGTCGTTGTCTTGGCTGGACGGGACTGCTGAGGAGCTGGTGGTTTATAGGATATCAAAGCCCTATGGAGGAGGGAGTCCTGATGGGACTTCCTCCATCTCTCAGCAGCATATTCCACGTCCTTAGTTTCGAATAGATGGGCTCCTTCTATAGAGGAATACCTAAGCCTAGCGATCTCGGCATTTGGGACTTGTTGGAGGAATCTCTAAGACACCGCGTCCCGACATTCCAAGATGGTATTCGCTCACAAGTTCAAGACTTGGTGGGCGAGAAACTCGATCGTGCGAGTGCCTGAGAGCAGAAAAGTCTCCATTACTTTCCTGGTACGTTCCTTGGAGAAATCCTCAGTCAGTACCAGGATTCTCAAGGTCCCTAACCAGACATCAACCCACGAAGTAGCCTGCATGGCATACTTCATGACATTCTCCTGGTTAAGGATCTCGGTTGCCGAGAAAGAGACCTGTTGGTTGGAGAGACTTTCTAGAGAGACTCCTTTGGTGAGCTCTTCCCAAGA
The DNA here is from genome assembly GCF_036898095.1 of Palaemon carinicauda. Classification (NCBI taxonomy): domain Eukaryota; kingdom Metazoa; phylum Arthropoda; class Malacostraca; order Decapoda; family Palaemonidae; genus Palaemon; species Palaemon carinicauda. Next base: position 143,792 of record NW_027172247.1, on the reverse strand, counting down.
GTGATGGAGAGGAAGAGCTGGACGAGGCTCGTCCAAAATCTCAACATACCTCCTCTGTTGGACACGAGGAGGTGGGAGAAGCTTGTTGGTAGAGCCGCAACGTTGGGAGGAGGCATGTTCGGAGAGTTGTAGGGCGATCTTAGCCCTGGCACCCTTCAGGCCCTGAGACCAAGATAAGGCTACACTGGTCTTTGAGGGTTTCTGGGTGCCAAAGACAACCCACTGAAAACATTATGAGACTCAAAACCTGCCAGAATGCATGTTCTGACTCTTTCTGCTCTCCTTCCAATGGACTTGCAGCGAAGTCTCCTCCTTCCATCCAGGAGAGCTCTTCTCAGGGTGGGTTGCGGACATCCCTCGAGTGACTGGCTGTCTCTATAGGCTTAGAATTCATAGAAGAGGACTTCGGAAGAGTCTATGAGTCCTTAGATTCCTTCCGAGGAAGGAGGTAGGAATCCAGCATCGAAGGCCAAGATTGTGGAATACCAAACACAGTTGCTGGAATGTTGGCTTTATTCGGCTTAAAGTTGTGGCAAGGTGTTGGCCAAGCAGGTACAGTGTTAGAGACTCAATGTTGTCAAGCAAGCATACAAACACCAGCTGTCACAGTTACCAATTCACACCACATTCACCCCCACTGAGAAGAACATGAAGTATAGTACACATTCGCATCATAACAAAACATGAATTCACTGATTTCACACCAACTGCAATTATTCTTACATCGCATTTGCATTACAAGGCTCACCTTATTGGCACTACAAATTTCATATTCATTTTAGAAAACTCATGAGTACTTATTTCATTTGATAACTGGGCTCATCTCACTTACATAAAAAACACATTGGTAACAATGGGCCTTATAACTACCAATTCATAATGAACACATTGACATGAGGACATTTACCACCCATACTACTCCCACTCATCTAAGACAAAATATGACAAATTCGTAGATAATTTGTATTTTTCCTAACTATACAAACCTTAGCTATTTACATGGGGTGATTACTTCGGCGCAGCTGATGACGAGTCATAAAGTTTTAACGAGGGTTTCCTACCCCACCGCTAGTTAGCGGGGGGGTAGGGAGGGGTAGCTAGCTACCCCTCCCCCTCACACATACCGGAGAATACTCCACTTTACTTAGAGGTAGCACTTATCTTGGGGGACAGGGCTGGCGGGCACATAACTGTAAATAGCTAAGGTTTGTATAGTTAGGAAAAATACAAATTATCTAGGAATTTGTCATTTGTTCCGTAACTGAAATACAAACCACGCTATATACACAGGGTGACTTAACCCTTAGGAAGGGTGGTAAGTCCCAGCCATACTGGCTTTAGCTTGCCCGGGGATTCCATATTCGAGCGATCAAGTACTCGGACAATAGGGAATCCCTGCTCCTCGCTGGCGGTTGTGAAACTGCCGCAGCCTACATAAGGTGTGTGCGAAGGTGAAAAGTGACTTGTCCCAGGCAGTTGCCCTGGAGTCCCTCAGAAGGAAATCCAGGCTAGGACTCTCCCAGTACCACCACGTCAGGGTATGGGGACATGACAGTATTACACCTAATACTAGGAACACAAGGAAGCATGGTCTACCTGCAGTGGTTTGAGGTCAGCTGTGCAGAGAACCCAGGATGCTGCTTTCTCCGTGGGAGGAGAGGATGAAGAAAAGAATAAGGGCTAGACATATCTTTTCATTCAAGCAGACTAACACCAGGTAACAATGCCCTCAACCTTCTGCTACTTGTCCATCAAGGAGCCTGAGGTTTAGACTAGCTGTTGTGAAGCCACCACAGGGCTGATAGAAACGTATCGTGCCTCCTGTGGGTCATGTCTTGCAGGTAAGGGGCTGAGAAGAAGGTCTGAGGCTTCAACATCCCTGCTTGCAGGACCTACGTCACTGAAAGATGCTCCATGAAGGGCAGGGACGTATCTAAGCCCATGACATCATGGGCCCTAGGCAATACGACGGAGAAGGGTCCGGATTCAAGGCAGGGTGTAGCATCCTGCGAATCCAGGCCGAGATGGTAATCTTGGAGATCCTTCTCCTTGTTACCCAGGATCCACGAACGAGACTTGGACCTGGAGACGAACTGCAGCTGTTCTCTGAAGACACCAGCTCGGACTCCCTACCGGCAAGGTAGGAGATGGTCTGAGTCATCTGCTACAGGATGGAGACTCGAGCCCTGGAAGGAGACGAAGCAGGTCCGGCACTCCCGGATTCTGAGTCTCGGCAACAAACCTCAGGGACGAACCTGAAATTGTCTCCCCCTAACCCCCTGAATGGGCAAAGTCGTAAGAGAGACTATGTGACTCGCTTGGCTGAAGATAGGCTAGCAGGAACACTGTCTACCCAGAAAGGTGGTGGTCTGGGGACTACGTAGTGGTTCGTCAGGGGGTCTCTTTCAAGACTCGAGGACTCGAACCACGTTCCAAGGAGGAGGTCTCACCTTCGACTGAGGGTAGGGGAGGACAAGGCCTCGCATGCGAAGGAAGAGTTCCAGCGGGGGGAGAAAGGTTTGTCCCTAGAGCCAGGAGGCAAGATTTACGGCTGAGGGACAGCCCTTCACAGTCGAAACTGAAAAGGCACATTTCTCTCGCAATCCCACTAGGGGCTCCGCCATTGCTGGAAGCGGCATCGTGTGGAGGGATGCCCTCTCCCCGACACCGCCCACAGAAAGTCGCCCTATCGCCTGGGAGACTACTGCGGAAGACTTGCGCAGGTGTCCAGGCCTCCTTTCGCCACTTGCTGCGAAAGTCCTCTCTCTTTTAGGAGATGCTGGATAGACTCCCGGTGGGAAGAGGAGCAAGCTACGGGGGCAACACATCGATGGTGTCCCACCGTTGCTGGAAGGCCTCCTACCAGAGGGCCTTGGGATGCGTGACGGGGGAGCAGTACAGCGGGAGCTTGCAGCTCAGTGCTGTAACGAACCGGTCCACCGAGGGAGCCCCACCGAGGCAGGACTTGTAGGCTACTTGAGGATCCAAAGACCACTCGGAATGTGGTGTCCGTGACACACTGCTCAGATTGTCGGCGAGCCCATTCCTTTGTCTGGAATCAAGCGAGCTGCCAAGGAGACCGAGGGGGACTCGGACCATCCCGGTATCTCTACCGCAGGATGGGATGGTTGTACTGAAAAGTACCTCCTTGTCTGGGCCAGAAAACCCTCACTGTGGTGTTGTTGATCCTCATAACCCCAGAGTAGTCCGCCAGGCTATGTGGAGCTACTGAAGAGCCAGCAACACGGTTTCCGTCTCTAGTAGGACTAGAGAAGGTTCTTCCTGGTTCAGAACTCTGGCCTGAGGACCCGTGGATCAGGACGTGGGACCCCCCCTTTCTTTGACGCGTCCGAAAACAGCATCAAGTTAGGGGAAAGGACGAGAAGGACCACTCTTGTACGCCCTAGTCAGCTTCCCACCCCTATGGGTTCGTCTGTACCGGTTGTCCCCTAGGGGTCTCGGCGTCTGGGGAGTCATGCCCCCGACTCCCCCGCGCCCCGAGTCGCCACTGGAGAGAACTCAACCTGGGGCGACTGTGGAAACCAGACGGGCCAGGGAGGAGAGACGTAACCACCTTGGGTTGGAGGGTCTTCTCGTGTGAGGAAAGGTCTCGCGGCCTTCCTCTGCCTTGGTACCCTGATGTCTGAAGGGAAGGCTACGGGAGATAGGAGCCTAAGACCAGGCTCGGTATACCAGACTCTGAGAGGGCTGCGGGGAGGACTCCTCGAGGACCACCACGATCTTTAGAACTTGGTAAAGTCTGAGGAGCTTGTCCCGATGAGGAAGAAGGGAAGCCTTCGAGTCTGGCAGGATCGGCCAGCCACACAGGAAACGGAGTGGCCGGATGTCGATGCTGGGAGCCCGTGAAGAGATCCGAGAGGAATTATCGGAGAACTGTTGAGGTGCCGTGGAGAGGCCGAAGCACAGCCCTTGAACTGGAATACCCGCCTTCCAGGCGGACTCCAAAGTACTTCCTTGAAGATGGGTGAACCAGGACCGGGAGTACGAGTCCTACCGGACCAGAGTACCCATGAAGACTTGTGGTCTCACCGCAAAGTTGACCGCGTCTGCAGTCGCTATGCTGAACGGAGACTGTTTGACAACCCTGTACAGAGTCGAGAAGGGAAGGAGACGATTATGGAGGCCTCGAAACCCGTGGGCCGCCGCTTGGAGGGGGCGCCTCTCCAACATGGACTGGACTTCCGCGCGGAGGGCCCGTCCCCTCACCAATCCCTACCCCGGGAGGAGGGAGGGGCTCGAAACCAACAGGGACTGTTGAAGGAGACAAGCTCGGAGAGCTGGCCCTCGGCCTAGTCTCTGGCGCTCTCCATTCCTTGAGACCAGGGCAAGCCGCACTGGCGTAAGGGAGTCCTTGGGTGAGTAGAACTCGGTCCAGGACTGAATCCTTTCCTTACCGAAGAGGAATCTCTGAATCTGGGATCCCCTTGAGGTTTCTCCTGAGGGCCAGAACCTGCCAGAACGCAAGTTCCGACCCCTGGAGCTCCTCCTCCTGATGGACTGGCAGCAAGGTCTCCCATCGCCGGAGGCTCTTCCTGGGGAGACTCGTAGACATGCCCCAAGGGTCCAACTGGTTCCTGTCGGATCCTTGCGGAAGACAGGGCTTTAGGATCCCTCCTAGGAGGGAAACAGGACCCCAGCGATGAAGGATGTAAGGCTTTGCCCCCTCTACACGATAGGACCCTCAGGAAGAGGCGGGGATTCTCCCTATGGAGTGAAGGGGGAGAGGACCGGGTCTTCCGACCCTCCTGGGGATGGGCAAAGCTCATGCGCAGGGGAGGGGAGATAGAGTCTGAGGAGGGCTCATCGCCTGCGTAAGGACTTGCGAAGGGACAGGATAGTCCTTGGGGAAGATACTATGCCAGGGATTCCTTTCACCCCCTTCAGGGGGAGAGGAAGCTGCTACTGATTAGTGCCCCCAGTCAGAAGGCACAGGCTCATTGCCTGCTTGAGTGCTCTGACGAAGACATCCCACCAGGGATGCCAACCAATCCTCGCGCTGACAGGGAGTCCCTCTGGAGGGAAGAGGATCGATCGATCCTCTGGGGGAGATGACACATGAGGGTTTGCCCGTAGAGAATCTGCAGTGAAGGGAGAAGCGACCTTTGACCTGTCCGGAAACCTTCCCCCCTCTGGAAAGGGAGCTGCTCTGCGATGTGGGGGAGGGAAACGCGGAGGTGGCCTGACCGCTATAAGCCCTGATATAAACAGGGCGCGGTCGTGTCGGAGAACAGTGCGCCCATCATGCTGACGATCATGCGAAAAGCACAGATCTGGGTAGCGCGTGAATAAAGCATGCGTAGCAGAATAACCGCGCCCGCATGCCCGCGTACCCGCGTGAGCGTATCGGCGACCGCGTGAACGATCCCCGCGTCTCCGCGCGTATGAAGATCGCTGGCGCTTGCGTGTGAAAGGTCGTGGGCGAGGGAAACCATCCCACGCGCGAACGATCTCGGCAAAAAAAGATCGCCGGTGCTAGCGCCGTCGGCGATTGCATGTGGGAAACCATCCCACGCGCGGAAAAATAACGCTGACGATCTTCGGTGCTTACGCGAGTACGAAGATCGTCGGCGCTAGCGCGAGAGAAAAACCGTAGGAGACAGTGAGCGGGGACCCATAGTACCCGCGTGCGAATGATCTCCAACTATGTAAAACGATAGTCGGCGATTCGCGCGAGCCCGGACGATCTTCGACGCTCACGTGTAAGCGAAGATTGTCGGCCCTCGCGCGCAAGAGAGGATAGTCGGCGATCATGAGCGGGAACCTCGGTGCCCGCGCGCGAACGATCTATGATAATCGTGAGCGGGAAACCGCGCGCGGATGATCCGTGCGATGATTACGTGAGCCTCACTGGTCGCGCGCGGGAAACCATCCCGCGAACGGAACGATCTTTGGTGCTCACGCGTAATGTGAAGATCGTCGGCGCTCGAATCCGAAGATCGGCGGCGAATGGCCGTCGAAGATCACGTGCGGAGAACCGCGCGCGGATGGCCTCGTTGCCGTGCGCGGGAAACCATCCCGCGCACAGAAGGATCATTGGAGCACAAGCATACTAAGAAGATCGTCAGCGCTTCCGCTTAGCGCTGGATCCGAAGATCGCCGGCTAACGGCCGTCGAAGATCGCGTGCGGAGAACCGCGCGCGGAAGGCCTCGTTGTCGCGCGCGGAAGGCCTCGTTGTCGCGCGCGGAAGGCCTCGTTGTCGCGCGCGGAAGGCCTCGTTGTCGCGCGCGGGAAACCATCCCGCGCACAGACCGATCCTCGGTGCTTACGCACACTAAGAAGATCGTCAGCGCTTGAGCGCCTAGCGCTGGATCCGAAGATCGCCGGCTAACGACCGTTGCCGGATTGACGATTGCGAGCAGAAAGGCCTTGAAGGTCGCGCGCGGGAAACCACCCCGCACGCGGGCGATCATCAATACTTACGCGTTAGCGCGAACAGAAGATCGTCGGCTAACAACCCTTGACGATCGCGAGCTCGCGCGCGGGAAACCATCCCGTGCGTGGGCGATCATCAACGCTTACGCGTTAGCGGGAACAGAAGGTCGTCGGCTAACGATCGCGCGCGGGCGATCATCAACGCTTATGCGTTAGCGCGAGCAGAAGATCGTCGGGAATGGTTGAATGATCGGCTAACTCGTAGATCAGGAACTGGGATGTGTCCCTAAAAGTGAGGGCATCCCCTGAAGAGGACCAGGAGGTCTACTTCAGTGCCGATGATCAACTGAGGGACTGCTAAATACTCCGAGGAGTGGTCTCTGTGAGATACCTTTCCCGCGAACGGGAGAGGTGTCCTTCGTAGAAGAGACTTAGAGACACCGTAGGCTGAAACGCTGGAGAGCGCCAGTGCGCTATCTCAGGAACTCCAACGATGTGCGCAAAATGCGCAGGGAACATTGGTAGCAGCCTAACTGAAAACTGGAACAGGGTGTCTCTGAAGGCAGACTCAGGAACAGCAGGAACAGCAGTCGAACGCAAGCGCGTAAGGGAACGTTGGCGCGCAGGTGATACCTGGCACTTAAGGGACTTACTCAAGGTGTGAGAAAGTCTCTCCTGCCCCGAAGGGAGGAGCCCGTTAGATAACGGGGGCGTGGGCGCCCAAGGCGCGTCTGCAGTCAGGAACGGATACAGCAGGCAACAGGTACACTGAGGATTAGTTGCAAGAGCCCGAAGGGTCAACACAACGAGAAACCGAAGTTTCTCCGTCACTAATCACCGAAGTGTAGAAGTGACTAAAGTTACGAGAGCCCGAGAGAACTGCGTAACTAAAGCTCCGAGACCCCGAAGGGTCAGAGTAAAGAGAGAAACCGAAGTTTCCCTGTCAATAAACACCGAAGTGCTAGTGACTGAACAGCAAGCTGTTGTCAACAGGAACAATCCTCCGTAGAGGAGTCTCTATGAGTGGCCTCTCTCACGAACGAGAGAGGTGAGCACTTCGTAGAAGAGACTGGTGATGGAGGCCCGAAAGGCCCTGAGATCAGCAGACATAAACAGGAACAATCCTCCGAAGAGGAGTCTCTGTGAGTGTCCTCTCACGCGAACGGGAGGGGACACTTTGTAGAAGAGACTAAAGGAGCAATCCTCCGAGGAGGAGCCCTTAGTGCGGCCTCCCTCACAAACGAGAGAGGGCCAGGCTGATCCTGCAGCTGCTCGGCCCCTTGAGCGTAGCTACAGAAGCGACTACTCAGCCCCGAGAGCATAGTCGCTAGTACCATGGTCTAGCCTTGCAACCGCTCAGCCCCTTGAGCAAGTCACAAGGGCGACCGCTCAGCCCCCAGAGCATAACCGCCTAAAGACCAAGGAAAGTAAAAAGGGAAGTTAACTAACTACCCTGGAGGCGAACCTCCTTATCGTTCTAGGATGCAATGAAGAGCTGGCAGTAGTCACGGGGGAACTTCTAAGAGAAGGAAACGCTCCTGACGAACGCCTTGTGAGACGGCGGCGAAGCCGACTCCCCAGGATAAACAGGACAGCTCTGCTTTGAAGGCACACAACAGGCACGAAGAAACAGCATCGCAAACTGGAAAATAAAGATGAATAATTATTTAACAAAACAGAATTATAACATTATAATTATGCAACTGACTTTGAATGTACCAAGGATCACCGACCCCCGGAGGGACGTGAGCCCTGAGCAGAAAAGTTAAAACACAATTATATTCATAAAAATATTTGACACAAATAAAACGAAATAGCGACTCAGTCCTGAAAGGCTATCGTAGGCGTAGTACGGAGTAAGAGGTGAACGACCTCAGAGAAGGGCAGGTCTCCATGAAGGCAATCATAGTGGCCTAGGAGTGAAAAAGGCCGTGATCAAGAAAAGATCGTAGTGGCCTGCAAAGCCGGCGATACTCTCGTAGAACGTACACAACACACACCGCACAGCAACGAAAGCAAAGGAAACTTACTATTTTCTATACACCAAAACATACATAAACATCAATAATGTTCAAATATATTAAGTATAAGAAAAGGTAAGTAAAAAGACAAAACAATAATGGCCGTCAAGTGAGGATAGGAGCGGAGACTTCCGATCACTATCCGAGCCAAAAGTAAAGTGAAGTATTCTCCGGTGTGTGTGAGGGGAAGGCTAGCTACCCCTCCCTAACCCCCCGCTAGCTAGCGGTGGGGTAGGAAACCCTCGTTAAAACTTTATGGCTCGTCATCGACTGCGCCGAAGTAATCACCCCATGTAAATAGCGTGGTTTGTATTTCAGTTACGGAACAACTGAGAGATAGCTAGGAAGGCGCCTAGTGCGACTTGTGCGTTGAGGCGCCTCAGAGGTTGGCGTTTCTGTGGGTGCTCCTTTCGACAGTGCCTTTCCTGGGGTGGGCGGTTCTGTGGTTCGTTGCGGTTCAGTTGCAGGCTCTCTCCCCTGGACTTGTTCTGTATCCACTTGACTTCTTTCTGTTCTCTGGCTGGGGTCTCCAGGTGGGATTGATGGGAGTCTTACCATTCTCTCGCATGTTGAAGATGTGATGGCTTCCTTTATCGTGACAGGTGTTTGGACTGAATACTTTAGCTGCAGGAGCCAGGTGACGAGTCGACACAGTGGATTCCTTGCCGTCTTGGTGCGCAACACGAACCCATTGTGGGTTGACATGCAGGAGTCTAACTTCCTCGACCTCAGGTTCATACTTGGATTTCCTAACCGTTTTCTTTAGAAAAGCTTGCTCATTTTCTGTCATCCACGATGGAGCCGCCTGCCCGTATGTTGCTTTCCTGAGGTGCAGGAACATGCGCTCATGCGGTGTTTGGTTCGTAGCGACGCACAGAAGGGACCTCATGCTGTGTAATTCTTGATCCAGGACAGCCTCCCACATTTCTTTAGGGAGGGAGAGAGAAGCGAGAGCTAACGTTACGGTGCGCCACAAAGTTCCATTGGCTCTCTCAATCTGGCCATTGCCACGGGGGTTATACGCAGACGAGTAGCTTGTAGCCACTCCATGGTCAAGAAGGAACTTTTGGTAATCTGACGACACAAAAGCAGGTCCCCTGTCTGAATGAATGTACTCGGGCAGGCCCCAAACTGAAAAGAGAGTAGACAAACATTTAATGGTGGTACTCGCTGAGGTGTCTTCTGTTGCAAAGGTGAACGGAAATCAGCTGTACTCGTCGATTATGTTGAGAATGTATCTGTTCTTTGTGGTGGATGGCATGGGGCTTTGAAGTCGATAGCCAGATGCTCAAATGGCCTGGTAGCTTTTATCAATGTTCCTGTTTCTTTGGAGAACTTAGGTTTGATCTTAGCACAGGTTTGACATTTACGTATGCCAGTCCGAGCTTCTTCAATGGTAAAGGGTAAGTTTCTCTGTCTTAAGATGTGAGTCATCCTTCTGATTCCTGGATGACACAGGTGCTCGTGAAGCTGAGTCAGGTCTCTGAGTACAGGTAAGTGAAGCCACACATCCCGAGGCACGAGAGAGAGCATCTTCTAGTTGGTTCTTTGATCCAGGTCTGTATGTGATGTCGAAGTTGAAACAACTCAATTCCAGCCTCCACCGCATTATTTTTTCATTCTTGATTTTGCCAAGGTTCTTGGCGTCAAACATGAAACATACCGATTGCTGATCAGTTATGAGTCTAAATTTACGTCCTAGCAGAAAGTGTCGCCATTTCTTGATGGCTTCTACGATAACACATGCTTCGCGTTCCCCTGCCGATTGTCGTTTCTCCAATTCTGAGAGCAAGCAAGAAAAGAAGGCCACCGGTTTTCCTTCTTGTGTCAATGAGGCTGCAACGGCATCTGTTTCGACTACAAAGACTGCTTCGTCATCTATAGCAGCAAGTGAAGCTCAAGATATTTCATTCTTTAGTTCTTAGAGTGCTTGTTCTGCGGATTTGGCCATCGGGAAAGTTTTCACTCCGACTAAAGGTCAAATTTTCTGGGAGAAGTTCGATACCCACTTCGCATAGTGGGATAAGAGTCTTAACGTTCTTTTGAGACTAGGGGTACTGTCTCGAGGGTTCATCTCCAGCAACGGATGCATTCTCTCCGGGTCAGGTAGGACTTGGTGATCATTCACTACATGGCCCAAAATTGAGATTGACGTTTGAGCATAAACACTTTTCTTGTCCTTTATGGTAAGTCCATACTTCAATGCAGTTTCTTGAAAGCGTTTCAGATTTCTGTCATGTTCTACACGTGTGTGACCGCAGACCGTGATGTCATCTATGTAGGCGAACGTACCCTCTAGTTGATCCTTACCAATAATTTCGTCGAGAACTTGCTGAAAGCAGGTAGCCCCATTGGTTACTCCAAAAGGCAAACGCGTGAATTCGAACAGCCTTCCATCCGCTTCGAACGCCGTGAATTTTCGATCAGCCATGTTCAATGGTATTTGATGATATGCTGCCTTCAAGTCTATGGAGCTGAAGTAGCGGTAAGTAGAAATTTTCTCAATCATCTCGGTGATCCCTGGAACAGGATAAGCAATTAGGTTGGTGAATCTGTTTATGGTTTGAGAGTAATCTATGACTAATCTTTTCTTATCACACTGATCGACGACTACCACTTGAGCTCTCCACAAACTGCGACTAGGTGTGATGATGCCCTCCTCTAGCAGCCTTTTTACTTCTTTCTTGATGAACTCGGAGTCTTCTTTGGAATACCTTCTGGATTTCACCTGTATCGGGGTGACAGTAGACTCTCAAATTGTCGAAGATGGCTGGCGGTTCAATTTGAGTCGCTATCAGAGTGCAAGGTGACTGGATGCTTAGCTCCAAAGGCAGTAGCTTCCCACCAAAGTCTATGCTGACTTGCTTGTGTAACTGTAGGAAGTCATGTCCCAAAACGACTGGAGCCACGCAATCATCCATCAAGTGCAGACAGAACTCAGGGTATACTCTTCCACTTACGGTTAAATCGTAATTGCAACACTTGTTAAGTTTCATTGTCTGTTTGGCATTAGCCATGGTTATGCTGCAGGCTGAAGAACGAGTCACTGAGTTCATAGCCCTAGCTACTTTGGCATCTATAAAGCCTTTAAATGCCCATCCAGGGCCTCGCCTCCATTCAGTTCTACAGGTACGACAGTTTTGTAAACACTTCGTAGTGCAGGAGAAGCTGCAGCCACAGCGGCCCCTGTTAAGGAAGCAGGGATGGACTGTGGGAGGTTGTCTTGGACTATTCCAGCTACAAGATTAGAGTTAGTTGATTTACCATTATTGTTCCATCGTTTTCTTTGCGACTTGCAGACACGAGCATAATGACCTACCTTCCGACAGTTGGAACACGAAGCTTTCTTGGCTGGGCAGTGGGCTTTGGGATGTAGGGATCCTCCACAAAAGAAGCACCTCTGACCGCTGACGGCGGCAGCACACTAACTTGGATTCGGGGAGTCACTCATTTCGATCAGAAAACTGTTGGGATCCGTTTTGGGTTTTCCTGATCATCTATCAATGCTGCCACTGTGGTATTGGTTTCACTTGCATAAGACGCTGAATGCAGTTGAGCCACTTCCAGTGCACGGGCTTGTTTCACAGCTGTGGATAAGTCCAAGGATAAGTTTCTCTAACAGCCTCTGTCGGATTGCATTAGAGGCCATACCCGTGATGTATGAATCTCTGATGGCCAGTTCTTCAGCCAGTTCTCCAGCCTGAGCGGCTGTACAATCAGTGAAGCTACATTCCGAGGCCAGACCTTTGAGGTACAGTAATCCAAAAAAGCGTCTAGAGTCTCGCCACGCTGTTGCTTGCAGGTGGCTAATTTGTATCTGACAAACACCTCACTTTTCTGTTTCACAAATCTAGCCTTCAACAGGCTTATGGCAGCGGCATATGTGGTGGCACTTTTGATTATCTTAAACAGTTTACAAGATACGTGAACACGAAGCAAGGCCAATTTATCTGGATTTAAGTCCGGGCTGATGGACGCACAGAACGCCTCAAAGTTATCATGCCATATAATCCATTTGTCCTCCGCATTGGCTGATTCTGAGTCCACGTCAATTGGGCTGGGCCTCAGAAACTTTTCCATGTTGAATATTAAGCCGAATAAATTGTGGAATACCAAACACAGTTGCTGGAACATTGGCTTTATTCGGCTTAAAGTTGTGGCAAGGTGTTGGCCAAGCCGGTACAGTGTTAGACTCAATGTTGCCAAGCAAGCATACAAACACTAGCAGTCACAGTTACCAATTCACACCACAAAGATGTTGTGTCCCTCCTGACTTCCACTGGTGGTGGAGAACTCTCCGTGCGAGGGGAGGCTTCCTTTGAAGGTGGAAGGAAGTCCTTTCCTCACGTGACTACGTCGGCAGAGGTAAGGTAGAAGAGTATCTAGTGGAAGATGCAGGAGGAGCGGGCCTTGATGGTTTAACCGGAGTTGGCTTTACCCTCGGGAAAGTGACCACGTCTGAGACTCCTCTTCCTCTTCAGGGGAGAAGAAGAAAACATGGTTCCTTGCAGGTCTACTGGAGCTGCAAGATACTCCAAAGACCAACCAGACAGAGCAGGTTTGAAGGATTGTACCACTGCAATTACCATAGCACTGAACCCTGGCTGCTGACTGACTGATACACTGTCAGACAGATCCCTTGAAGGGGAAGGGGCCGAAGGTTCCTTGCGAGGAGTCTCCACAGTAGGTGGGTCTGCCTCAGAAGAAGGCAGTTTTGGGATTCTGAACCCTTCTGTGGAGGCCCGTTCCCTTTTCCCCGCCAGTCGCGCTGAAAGGTGATTGCGGGGAGGGGAACGAGACGATGGTGACCTGTCATTGTGGTGTTCCTTAGCTTGGAGAACCTGTTCACGGCCACTGCGCGAGTGCGTAGATGAGTGCTGGCGCTTTGATGTGTGTGGTGCATTGGTGAGCGCTGGATCTGTGAGCCAAGTGCACAGGAGAGCGTTGGCGAGCAGTAAGACGCTGTGCAGTGTTGCGAAATCTCTCTGGAATGCGCAGGAGAGTGTTGGAGCGCAGTATAACGATGCGCAGGGTGTTACACAGTCTCCCTAGAATGCGCAAGAGAGTGCGGGCGCACAGTTCGGCGCTGCACAGGAGGTTGCTAGAGAGCAGCTACAAGAGAACGCAAGTGCACAGGTGAGCTGGAGAATGCCGGCGAGCCTGAGGTTGCTGAGAAAGCTTCACACTGGAGAGTGCAGATGAACAGTGGAGCGCTAGCGTGCACGAGAGCACTGGCGCTCGTGCTCAAGAGAACACTACGGCTTGGCGAGATGGAGACCAAAGTTGCGCAGGAGCAGCTGAGGTTTTGGTGAGCGCTGACGAGCTCGGGCTGGAGAGCGTAGGTTGGCTGGTGAGCGCTGGCGAGCTGGCAAACGTTGCTCCCTAGAACGGCCGGTGATCGGGAGATCGCTGGGGCATTGGAAGGCGCTCAGGATGAGCAGGAGAAGGCTGTTGGTCTAGCGAATGCCGAAGCATTGTGGAGCGCTGATGAGCTGGAGAGTGTGGGCACTCTGTAAAGCGTGAAAGAGTAACCTGGCGCTAACGAGATGATGGTGAGAGCTGGCGAGCTGGAGGGCATTGGCGTGCCCCTGCACGCTTAGGTAGGGCCTCAGGAGGCTGTACCGGAGACAGGAACAGTGATGGCAGGTTGGCAGGTCGCTTAATAGGAAGAATAGGATCCAGGATGTGCCCTTTGGAAAAGCGAACATCCACCGATGGAGATCACAAACGATCTACAGAAAAGTCCAGGACTAGCAGCAGCGTCATCGGGAGAAGGTCCAGGAGACTCCTCTGCAGCGGAAACTAAGTCAGCAGCAACAGCTGGAGAGTCTAGAGGGGTAGGGGTGTTGGGAAAAGCCACAGAAGAAATCACGACGTCGACGAGTGCAAGAGGATCCACCTCTAAAGTCGACGACCACCACTGCAAACTTGCACCCTGGAGTCCTTGGAGGGCAGACCTGGAAGCCCCAAGGACGGCCATACCTGCAAAGCAGAAGACATAGACAAGGCCTCACCCGGGGGTTGGCCACAAATAGAAGGGTCTACACTACCACTCAACGGTCTCTCGGAAGAGGCCGGACGAGTAAGAGCTTCAGAGGAAGGTGGGGAGACGGAAGCAGAGGCCTTGGGTTTTTCCCCTTTAAAAGAACCTTCAAAGGAGAAATATCCCACTTAGACTTCTTCTTCCGTCATCGCCCAAAAATCTCCCACCGAGAAGCAGACCACTCCCAACACTCAACAAACTGATTACCACTATCACACCGTTGACCTCTGCTGGCGAGACAAAGGGTATGGCGATTGGTTTCCAGGCCGACATGAAGGTTCCGCAGGGCTGGCCATTGAGTCCAGGGCAGGTGTGCATGGTCACAGAAGTCAACACACATACACACACTATCAAAGAGAAAGCACAAAAGAATTAATGGCAGCCCAATAATAACGGCGAAGAATGAGGAACAGCAACGACCGTACACCATCTGAGCCAAAATGCAAATCGAGCTAATTCACAGGTATGTGAGTGGGAGCGGTAACAAGCTATGCCCCCTATCCCGGCTAATTGGCGGTATGGGTAGTTAATCCTCGCTAAATTTTAATGGTTCGTTATTTCAGCTTCGTCGAAGGTAATACCCCTAAATAAATAGCTTAGATTTGTATTTCAGTTACGGAACAAATCACATATCTTTATAGGTTACGAAACGACCAAAAAATGGTTACGAAATGACAAAGTTCTCAGATATGAAATGACTACTGCCGAACTCGTCCACTAATTCTGATCAGTTACGAAATGACCAATCATATACAGCTACGATATGGTAAGGTTACGAAACTACTATGATACGACTGAAACCATAACCTTACTTAACCTGATCTATCATACCTTCTTCTTAATAAGCAAACATCATTGTAACTCTGAGTGGTGCATGGGTAAATATTTACCAAACTACCTAAGTATTAATTTATTCTCTAGATGAATAATATTTGCTGTACAACATTTTATGTAAAGGTGAAAGGTCAATCTTCTTCCGCTGACACAACTGTTGTAAATATTTACCAGTTGATGATTCAAGTAATCAAAATTTAAAGTTGTCATCATGACTCACCATTCAAATTAAGGATGTTATTATCCACATTAAAGAGAGGCACCAAATCCAATTCCGCATTGAAGCATCTAAATACTGTAATCTAATAGATACTATTTATGATTAGATAATCTGAATCTGGAAGGTTTGTAGATTGGGGGACACAGGCTAGCTCAGGGACCTATTTGCTCTATCAAATAGATACTGTACTGGTATCTGTTAACATAAGATGACCCAACCTCTGAATAAAATGTACCTTGTTATTCGATAATGTCATCAGAGTTTTAGTATATACACAGATGGTTTTAGCCTACGTTAATATGACTATTTAGGCATTTTTATTTTTGCAATCTTGTACTCACCAATTGACTGTCCTCCATGCAACTCTTTCCAGAAATGCTTTGTTGTTCTGTAAAGAAAAAAATCTTTCACTTATTATTCCCTAAATAATGGAACCTAAAATTAGCGTGCAAAGTTAAGGGGAGGGGGGTTCATGGCTCAATCAAGTTAGGCCACAGCAATTTTGGTTACGTGTTCTGAGTAGCCTATAGTTAGTAATAGGATGAGCCTATACCGCAAAAGAATGAATGAATGAATGATTTGAAGTTGTCTGGCATCCTGACATCGAAGGTCATTGATGCTGATATCGTTTATTATAAATAAAGATTAAAAGAATATTCAATTAAAACCAGAGATGTAAATATGGCAAAAGATGTCTCAAAGAGGGAACTTAAGGAAAGTACAATCTATTTCAAAATTTAGTGTAATTTCATCTAGGTCGGCAATTGATTATGATGGAAATGCTCTCCATTCAGTGTAAAGCTATTGTTACTCAAGTGAAATTAAAAAATAACCATGAAATATGGCCTCAAAGGTTTGGTTCAGACTTAATTTTTCGGAAAGACCAGCACATTTCTACTGCAAAGGTTTCGTAAAGATTACCAAGACAAAAAAAAAAAAAATAAAAAAAATAAAGAGACGGTGTCAATCATAAGGTAAGGAATTATTTGTGATTTACTTTTTCATAATGTAAGGATTTATTTGTGATTTACTTTATCATGATGTAAGGATTATTTGTGATTTACTTTTAGTTTGAAACCTGGGAAGGGGGGGGGGGGTCCAACTAGCAGTTGTGACCTGGGAAGGTTTATGACCAGGGAAGGGGATCTGGGGGGGGGGGGGGGGGGGGGTTGCCCCGGCACAGTGTAAAATCCGGACGTCGGATGCCGTCCGGGAGAATAGAAAATCGCTTGTATCACCGGGAAAGACTCGAAAATACACCTCTTTTTTTGTGACTGGTAATGTTCACTGATACTTTCTGTTATTTTCTGAATAAATGTTCGAAAAATATTGGTCTATTTTCATGTTATTGAGAATAATCTCAATCGGACGTCAACATTACACTAACTGGGTAAAATAGCGGGCAGTTAGATAGTGTAATGTTGACGTCCGATTGAGATTATTCTCAATAACATGAAAATAAACCAATATTTTTCGAACATTTATTCAGAAAATAACAGAAAGTATCAGTGAACATTACCAGTCACAAAAAAGAGGTGTATTTTCGCGTCTTTCCCGGTGATACAAGCGATTTTCTATTCTCCTGGACGGCATCCGACGTCCGACGTCCGGGTTTTACACTGTGCCGGTTGCCCCCGGCCTTGGGCCTGTGACCTGGGAAAGGGGGTCTGGGGGACTTGGCCCCCCACTAGGGTTTGTGACCTGGGAACTA
Source organism: Palaemon carinicauda (assembly GCF_036898095.1). NCBI lineage: Eukaryota > Metazoa > Arthropoda > Malacostraca > Decapoda > Palaemonidae > Palaemon > Palaemon carinicauda. The sequence goes on along the minus strand of NW_027172247.1, from coordinate 126,569 downwards.
CTAGGTTAGATTAGATGGGTTTGTTAGGTTCTGTACCCTTTTAAAAATCTCAAAAGTGATAAATAATCATGTTTTGGTCAGTTTTCAGCCACTTACAAGAACCACATATTTTTCCAACTGCTTATCTTGTGCTTATTTTGCATTTCTGACCATTATTATTGCTAATCACTCGTTAATGACATTTCTCCGCCCCAAAAACCCCGGTTTCCCACTGGGGTCCCCCATAATTGCCTTTATATAAGGGGGTCCAAACACTCAATAACGAGTAGGAAAAATATATGGATCATGTATTTTGCTAGAAATTATAGTATCATATATTTCCTACTTACAATATTTACATTCTTCGTAAAATGAACTTCGGTGAAAACGTTGGGCTGAGGCCTGAGGATCTTTTTATCGTAAGCTCGTCGATCGCCTCAATAACAAGACAACCATTTTGTCAACAAACATTCGGAGGCGTTCGGTCTTAGTAGATATTAATTTCCTTTATCTTTTTCATATTTTATTGATCTATTTAGAGATTAAGAATATCTAACTATTTTAAAAAACAGTTTTATTATTTTCTATATACAAATAAATGCAATCTATTTTTGTAATGAATAAGTCTAGACTAGTAAAATGACTAGTTCTATAAGAAACTTCTCTCTCTCGCTTCCTGTTCAAATGAGTTCGCAAACAATACTAAAACACTTAAAATATAACTAGGAACCAGCTCTCTGAGTCCGGATCCTGAGCATAACTATGATGACTTCAAACAAGCGATATCACTAATTTAGTAATACAAGGAAATTGTGGGTATGAAATCTCATTGTCATCTTATTCCTGTAATTTTTTCATTTCAAATAATTACTAACAACTCGAAAATCGATGTTGATAAATTTGGGATAGTTTCCTAGAAATGGATTTGAACTTGTTGATTATTGAAGAGCATAGGTTAAATAAAACAAAGATGAGATCGATAAGAGCATGTGGGCTCCTTCCCTTTCTTAAGCGCTTTAGAGGTGAAGATTTTCGTTCTGAATTAAATCTAGTGTTCAGAATTTAGAGTAAAAGAATGAACTGTAGTCTGGGCCGGATTAATGGGAGGGGCCCAGGGGACTGTGCCCTTTGCTACCCACCAATAAAAACAATAATTATAATTTAAGAAAGTTGATATTGTAATTGGCCACTCATATTACCCATACTAGCCAAAATGAAAATTGTATTATTGAATTTGACAATTATTATGCTCGTACATACGAATGTTACAAATAATTTGTGTCGCTTTGGTTTTGAGTTGTTTCAAAATATTGTAATGATTTGTGGCTGCAGAATAACATACCTCAGTATTCTTTGTGAGTACGTTTACTTTATTCCCCTTCTCGATAATAAATAAACAATTGTCAAACTAATAAATAAAGTAAGTGAGATCTACGCTAAAGTTGTGATCAAATAAAAAGTTACACACACACTCTGAAACCTTCCTCCTCCCCACCAGTTCTGCCACTCCTGCCAGCTCCTGAAAATTTTTATCAAGATCTTGAAAATTTAACCATGGTCTTTAAAGCTTGAAAACAATTAAAATCCCGGAAATCTTGAAAAATCAGTACCGAATAACATAAAACTCCCGAAAGATGAGAGAGAGAGAGAGAGAGAGAGAGAGAGAGAGAGAGAGAGAGAGAGAGAGAGAGAGAGAGAGAGAGAGAGAGAGAGAGAGAGAGAGAGAGAAAAACACATTACAGCTGACAGTGTAAACACACCCAACAAACTGGCTGAGACAAAATTTCTGCTCCTATGTTCTGCTTCTGTTCTTCAGACAGTTCAGTCTCTGCTTTGCAATTCCGTTTTCTTTACGTAATGTTAGTCAGGATGCCTGAAAACTTTTAAATCATTCATTCATTCATTACGTAATGTTAAAGTAAAATGAAAGAACACTAGTTTTGATTGAAGAAAGTAAGAAGTCCAGTAAAATGTTTTCTTTGTTAAAGCTTCGAGTAAAGATTGATTTTTCTTTTCTAAATAGTAGAAAAAATAGCATTGAGTTTTTTATGTATGGATAGATAAAAAACTGTTCTTTGCATTGAATTTTCATTGCCTAGTTTCTTTGGTTTAAAGTAGTTTGTTTTTGTTATTTAGGACCTTCGTTGCCAAACGTGTTAAATGTGTTTTTTTTTTTTTTTTTTTTTTTGAAAAGAAGTAGGGTCTTATAATGAAACAATTCTGGGTTAACAATAATAACAGTTATTTAATTCGAGAAGAAATGACTTATAGGATGTCATTATGCATTGTCAGGACTTAGTCTACAAAGGTCTTATGGTGTCCTTTTCAAGTATGTACTTAGTAAAACTATGGAGTAAGAGGTGCAATTTAGGCACGTTGATGATTTGGGAAATTCGTATCGAAATATTTGTTCTTACGTCACACATCGTATTGCCGATGATTAGTAGTGTAGTGTGAATTGGTAACTGTGACTGCTGGTGTTTGTATGCTTGCTTGGCAACATTGAGTCTCTAATACTGTACCAGCTTGGCCAACACCTTGCCACAACTTTAAGCTGAATAAAGCCAACGTTCCAGCAACTGTGTTTGGTATTCCACAATTTATTCAGCTTAGTATTCAACATGGACAAGTTTCTAAGGCCCAGCCCGATTGATGTGGACCCAGAATCAGCCGATGCAGAGGACAAATGGATTATGTGGCATGATAACTTTGAGGCGTTCTGTGCGGCCATCAACCCGGACTTAAATCCAGATAAGTTGGCCTTGCTTCGTGCTCACGTATCTTGTAAACTGTTTAAGATAATCAAAAGTGCCACCACATATGCCACTGCCATAAGCCTGTTGAAGGCTAGATTTGTGAAACAGAAAAGTGAAGTGTTTGCCAGATACAAATTAGCCACCTGCAAGCAACAGAGTGGTGAGACTCTAGACGCTTTTTTGGATAACCTCAAAGGTCTGGCCTCGGAATGTAGCTTCGCTGATTGTACAGCCGCTCAGGCTGAAGAACTGGCCATCAGAGATTCATACATCACGGGTATGGCATCTAATGCAATCCGACAGAGACTGTTAGAGAACTTATCCTTGGACTTATCCACAGCTGTGAAACAAGCCCGTGCACTGGAAATGGCTCAACTGCATTCAGCGTCTTATGCAAGTGAAACCAATACCACAGTGGCAGCATTGATAGATGATCAGGCAAAACCCGAAATGGATCCCAACAGTTTTCCGATCGAAATGAGTGACTCCCTGAATCCAAGTGAGTGTGCTGCCGCCGTCAGCGGTCAGAGGTGCTTCTTTTGTGGAGGATCCCTACATCCCAGAGCCCACTGCCCAGCCAAGAAAGCCTCGTGTTCCAACTGTCAGAAGGTAGGTCATTATGCTCGTGTCTGCAAGTCGCAAAGAAAACGATGGAACAATAGTGGTAAATCAACTAACTCTAATCTTGTAGCTGGAGTTGTCCCAGACAATCTCCCACAGTCCATCCCTGCTTCCTTAACAGGGGCCGCTGTGACTGCAGCTTCCCCTGCACTACGAAGTGTTAACAAAACTGTCCTACCTGTAGAACTGAATGGAGGGGAGGCCCTGGACGGGCTGGTCGACACTGGAGCATTTAAAAGCTTTATAGATGCCAAAGTAGCTAGGGCTATGAACTCAGTGACTCGTTCTTCAACCTGCAGCATAACCATGGCTAATGCCAAACAGACAATGAAACTTAACAAGTGTTCCAATTACGATTTAACTGTAAGTGGAAGAGTATACCCTGAGTTCTGTCTGCACTTGATGGACGATTGCGTGGCTCCAGTTGTTTTGGGACACGACTTCCTACAGTTACACAAGCAAGTCAGCGTAGACTTTGGTGGGACGCTACCACCTTTGGAGCTAAGCATCCAGTCACCTTGTGCTCTGATAGCAGCTCAAATTGAACCGCCAGCCATCTTCGACAATCTGACAGTCGACTGTCACCCGATACAGGTGAAATCCAGAAGGTATTCCAAAGAGGACTCCGAGTTCATCAAGAAAGAAGTAAAAAGGCTGCTAGAGGAGGGCATCATCACACCGAGTCGCAGCTCGTGGAGAGCTCAAGTGGTAGTCGTCGATCAGTGTGATAAGAAAAGATTAGTCATAGATTACTCTCAAACCATAAACAGATTCACCAACCTAATTGCTTATCCTGTTCCAGGGATCACCGAGATGATTGAGAAAATTTCTACTTACCGCTACTTCAGCTCCATAGACTTGAAGGCAGCATATCATCAAATACCATTGAACATGGCTGATCGGAAATTCACGGCGTTCGAAGCGGATGGAAGGCTGTTCGAATTCACACGTTTGCCTTTTGGAGTAACCAATGGGGCTACCTGCTTTCAGCAAGTTCTCGACGAAATTATTGGTAAGGAACAACTAGAGGGTACGTTCGCCTACATAGATGACATCACGGTCTGCGGTCACACACGTGAAGAACACGACAGAAATCTGTAACGCTTTCAAGAAACTGCATTGAAGTATGGACTTACCATAAATGACAAGAAAAGTGTTTATGCTCAAACATCAATCTCTATTTTGGGCCATGTAGTGAATGATCACCAAGTCCTACCTGACCCGGAAAGAATGCGTCCATTGCTGGAGATGAACCCTCCGGACAGTACCCCTAGTCTCAAAAGAACGTTAGGACTCTTATCCCACTATGCGAAGTGGGTACCGAACTTCTCCCAGAAAATTCGACCTTTAGTCGGAGTGAAAACTTTCCCGATGGCCAAATCCGCAGAACAAGCAATCGAAGAACTAAAGAATGAAATATCTCGAGCTTCACTTGCTGCTATAGATGACGAAGCAGTCTTTGTAGTCGAAACAGACGCCTCTGCTGACGCCGTTGCAGCCTCATTGACACAAGAAGGAAAACCAGTGGCCTTCTTTTCTCGCTCGCTCTCAGAATCGGAGAAACGACAATCGGCAGTAGAACGCGAAGCATGTGCTATCGTAGAAGCCATCAAGAAATGGCGACACTTTCTGCTAGGACGTAAATTTAGACTCATAACTGATCAGCAATCGGTGCGTTTCATGTTTGACGCCAAGAACCATGGCAAAATCAAGAATGAAAAAATAATGCGGTGGAGGCTGGAACTGAGTTGTTTCAACTTCGACATCACATACAGACCTGGATCAAAGAACCAAGTAGCAGACGCTCTCTCTCGTGCCTCGGGATGTGTGGCTTCACTTACCTGTACTCAAGGAGACGAGCTGACTCAGCTTCACGAGCACCTGTGCCATCCAGGAATCAGAAGGATGACTCACATCATAAGACAGAGAAACTTACCCTTTACCATTGAAGAAGCTCGGACTGTCATACGTAAATGTCAAACCTGTGCTAAGATCAAACCTAAGTTCTCCAAAGAAACAGGAACATTGATAAAAGCTACCAGGCCATTCGAGCGTGGCTATCGACTTCAAAGGTCCGATGCCGTCCACCACAAAGAACAAATACATTCTCAACATAATTGACGAGTACAGCAGATTTCCGTTCGCCTTTGCAACAGAAGACACCTCAGCGAGTACCACCATTAAATGTTTGTCTACTCTCTTTTCAGTTTGGGGCCTGCCCGAGTACATTCATTCAGACAGGGGACCTGCTTTCGTGTCGTCAGAGTACCAAAAGTTCCTTCATGACCGTGGAGTGGCTACAAGCTACTCGTCTGCGTATAACCCCCGTGGCAATGGCCAGATTGAGAGAGCCAATGGAACTTTGTGGCGCACCGTAAGGTTAGCTCTCGCTTCTCTCTCCCTCCCTATAGAAATGTGGGAGGCTGTCCTGGATCAAGCATTACACAGCATGAGGTCCCTTCTGTGCGTCGCTACGAACCAAACACCGCATGAGCGCATGTTCCTGCACCCCAGGAAAGCAACATACGGGCAGGCGGCTCCATCATGGATGACAGAAAATGAACAAGCTCTTCTAAAGAAAACGGTTAGGAAATCCAAGTACGAACCTGAGGTCGAGGAAGTTAGACTCCTGCATGTCAACCCACAATGGGTTCGTGTTGCACACCAAGACGGCAAGGAATCCACTGTGTCGACTCGTCACCTGGCTCCTGCAGCTAAAGTATTCAGTCCAAACACCTGTCACGATAAAGGAAGCCGTCATATCTTCAACATGCGAGAGAATGGTAAGACTCCCATTAATCAAGGACCCACCCTCCCACCTGGAGACCCCAGCCAGAGAACGGAAAGAAGTCAAGTGGATACAAAACAAGACCAGGGGAGGGAGCCCGCAACCGAACCGCAACAAACCACAGAACCGCCCACCCCGGGAAAGGTACCGTCGAAATGAACACCCACAGAAACGCCAACCTCAGAGGCGCCTCAACGCTCAAGTCGCACTAGGTGCCCTCCAGGCTATCTCTCAGATTTTGTCCTAGATGAGTGGGAGTAGTATGGGTGGTAAGTGTCCTTATGTCAATGTGTTTATTATGAATTAGTAGTTATAGGGCCCATTGTTACCAATGTGTTTTTTTTATGTGAGATGAGCCCAGTTATCATATAAAATAAGTACTCATGAGTTTTGTAATATGATATGAAATTTGTAGTGCCAATAAGGTGAGCCTTGTAATGCAAATGCGATGTAAGAATAATTACAGTTGGTGTGAAATCAGTGAATTCATGATTTGTTATGATGCAGATGTGTACTGTACTGTATGTTCTTCTTCTCAGTGGGGGTGAATGTAGTGTGAATTGGTAACTGTGACTGCTGGTGTTTGTATGCTTGCTTGGCAACATTGAGTCTCTAATACTGTACCGGCTTGGCCAACACCTTGCCACAACTTTAAGCTGAATAAAGCCAACGTTCCAGCAACTGTGTTTGGTATTCCACAAGTAGCCTTAGTCCGTTATGGAACGTTCTAAAAGAAAGTGTTAAAATGCTGTTTGTCAGATTTTGTATGACAGTGTCAGAGTTTTTCTTTGTATTTTTTTGTATTTTTATGGAGACAATACTAATAAATCATGAATATTATGAACTTTATGTTCCTTTTGGGATATTAATAAACCAAAAAAAAAAAAAAAATTATCAACATTTAATCATAAATGAAGATCCCTTTGCTGAATATCTTGCTTCTTTAGGCGAGACAGTTGGGTAGTGCCATATTCTCTTTACCATGTTCTTCTACTGTCTTGGGTTAAAGTTATCTTACTTAGGGTACATTTAAGCACACTTCTATCTTGTATCACTATCTCTTGTTATTTTGAAGTTTTTATAGTTTATATATGAAAGATTTATTTTAATATCATTGTTCTTCCTTATCACCTTTCCTCCCTGAGTTATTTTCCCTGTTGGAGCCCCTGTGCTTATAGCATCTCTCTCCTTCACTGACTCCGCAAATATCTCTGATATTACCCACTTCAAAACTCTTATTGGAGCAAATTTTCTTCCTTATGTTAGCGAGATGTTGAAATTGTCTTTTCTTCTTAGGCATGATGCAATTCTTTCCGAAACAAAGAAAAACCGATGTCAAATCGAGTGAATGTCAGAGGTCAAACCCAAACGTGTACTCTCTCTCTCTCTCTCTCTCTCTCTCTCTCTCTCTCTCTCTCAGATTTGTGCTAACATTCAAGTCCGAAGGGTGTAATTTACCTTGTAATACTTCGTCTTGTAACTCACGGAATCTATGCAGATGCCACTGCTCAAAAATTTATTTTTTGTTGAAATGTAATAATTATCAAAATTTACTATAACAGAAGAAATATGTTATTTTTATTAATAAAATAAATTTTTGAATATACTTACCCGGTGATTATATAAGCTGCAACTCTGTTGCTCGACAGAAAACTCTACGTTCAAAATACGCCAGCGATCGCTATGCAGGTAGGGGGTGTACATCAACAGCGCCATCTGTCTAGCAGGTACTCAGTACTCAATGTAAACACAGAACCAATTTTCTCCTCGGTCCACTGGGTCTCTATTGGGGAGGAAGGGAGGGTCCTTTAATATATAATCACCGGGTAAGTATATTCAAAAATTTATTTTATTAATAAAAATAATATTTTTCAATATTAAACTTAGCCGGTGATTATATAAGCTGATTCACACCCAGGGGGGTGGGTAGAGACCAGCATTACTTGTTTACATTATTATGAGCTAAGTATTTTGTATTTCATTTTAGCAGTTATTCAAAATAACAAACATAAAATAAATAAGTACCTGGTAAGGAAGTCGACTTGAACAATTACTCTGCCTTTTTAAGTACGTCTTCCTTACGGAGCCTCGCGAACCTCTTAGGATGCTGAGCGACCCCTAGGATCTGAAGTATCAAGGGTTGCAACCCATACAACAGGACCTCATCAAAACCTCTAATCTAGGCGCTTCTCAAGAAATGACTTTGACCACCCGCCAAATCAAGTAGGATGCGAAAGGCTTCTTAGCCTTCCGGACAACCCAAAAACAATAATAAAACATTTCAAGAGAAAGATTAAAAAGGTTATGGAATTAGGGAATTGTAGTGGTTGAGCCCTCACCCACTACTGCACTCGTTGCTACGAATGGTCCCAGAGTGTAGCAGTTCTCGTAAAGAGACTGGACATTCTTAAGATAAAAAGACGCGAACACTGACTTGCTTTTCCAATAGGTTGCGTCGATTATACTTTGCAGAGATCTATTTTGTTTAAAGGCCACGGAAGTTGCGACAGCTCTAACTTCGTGTGTCCTTACCTTCAGCAAAGCTTGGTCTTCCTCATTCAGATGGGAATGAGCTTCTCGTATTAACAGTCTGATAAAAAAGGATAAAGCATTCTTTGACATAGGCAAAGATGGTTTCTTAACTGAACACCATAAAGCTTCAGACGGGCCTCGTAAAGGTTTTTAAATAGAACTTAAGAGCTCTTACAGGATATAAGACTCTTTCTAGTTCATTTCCAACCATACGATAAGTTTGGAATATCGAACGATATTGGCCAAGGCCGAGAAGGCAGCTCGTGTTTGGCTAGAAAACCAAGTTGTAGAACATGTAGCCGTTTCGGATGAGAATCCGATGTTCTTGCTGAAGGCATGAATCTCACTGACTCTTTTAGCTGTGGCTAAGCATACCAGGAAAAGAGTCTTTAAGGTGAGATCTTTCAGGGAGGCTGATTGTAGCGGTTCGAACCTGTCTGACATAAGGAATCTTAGTACCACGTCTAAATTCCAACCAGGTGTAACCAAACGACGCTCCTTCGTGGTCTCAAAAGACTTAAGGAGGTCCTGTAGATCTTTATTGTTGGAAAGATCTAAGCCTCTGTGACGGAAGACTGATGCCAACATGCTTCTGTAACCCTTGATAGTGGGAGCTGAAAGAGATCGTTCTTTCCTCAGATATAAGAGGAAGTCAGCTATTTGAGTTACAGAGGTACTGGTCGAGGATACGGATACTGACTTGCACCAGTTTCGGAAGATTTCCCACTTCGATTGGTAGACTCTAAGGGTGGATGTTCTCCTTGCTCTAGCAAACGCTCTGGCTGCCTCCTTCGAAAAGCCTCTAGCTCTCGAGAGTCTTTCGATAGTCTGAAGGCAGTCAGACGAAGAGCGTGGAGGCCTTGGTGTACCTTCTTTACGCGTGGCTGACGTAGAAGGTCCACCCTTAGGGGAAGTGTTCTGGGAACGTCTACTAGCCATCGAAGTACCTCGGTGAACCTTTCTCTTGCGGGCCAGAGGGAAGCAACTAGCGTCAACCTTGTCCCTTCGTGAGAGGCGAACTTCTGCAGTACCTTGTTGACAATCTTGAACGGAGGGAATGCATATAGATCTAGATGTGACCAATCTAGTAGAAAGGCATCTATATGAACTGCTGCTGGGTCCGGGATTGGTGAGCAAAATATTGGGAGCCTCTTGGTCATCGAGGTTGCGAAGAGATCTATGGTTGGCTGGCCCCAGGTGGCCCAAAGTCTCTTGCATACATCCTTGTGGAGGGTCCATTCTGTTGGAATTATTTGTCCCTTCCGACTGAGACAATCTGCCATGACATTCAAGTTGCCTTGGATGAACCTCGTTACTAGTGATATGTCTAGACCTTTTGACCAGGTGAGGAGGTCCCTTGCGATCTCGTACAATGTCAGAGAGTAGGTCCCTCCTTGCTTGGAGATGTACGCCAAAGCCGTGGTGTTGTCCGAGTTCACCTCCACCACTTTGCCTTGAAGGAGAGACCTGAAGCTTTTCCAGGTCAGACTTACTGCCAGTAGCTCCTTGCAGTTGAAATGCATTGTCCTTTGACTCGAGTTCCATAATCCCGAGCATTCCCGACCGTCTAATGTCGCACCCCAGCCTACGTCCGATGCGTCCGAGAAGAGAACGTGGTTGGGAGTCTGAACAGTCAGGGGAAGACCCTCTCTAAGGTTGATATAGTCCTTTCACCAAGTCAGACAAGACTTTATCTTTCCGGAAACCGGGATCGAGACCGCTTCTAGCGTCTTGTCCTTTTTCCAGTGAAAAGCTAGATGGTATAGAAGAGGACGGAGGTGTAGTCTTCCTAGTGACACAAATTGATCCACGGATGACAGTGTCCCTACCAGACTCATCCACAGCCTGACTGGGCAGCGTTCCTTCTTCAGCATCTTCTGGATGGATAGCAGGGCTGGGGGCTGATCGTCTTGTTCAGCAACGTCCTCATCAGAGGGTTCCTCATCCGAAACTGATGAGGAAACGGCAACGGAGTGGGCAACGTCTGACTCGCTGAATCTGGTCGCACTGGTGGATGCGTGACGGAGCCGGACGCAATATCATGGAACTGCTGCACAGTCTGTGAACTGTCAACAACCATGGGTGCGCGAGGAAGTACAACGTCAACCCGAAACTGTCTAGACTGTCAGGGTTGTGCAGTCAACACCCTACCGGGTTGCTGAGGTTGACGCACTGCGTCACAACAAGTCACCTCTGCTGGTTGTTGAACGTCCTGAACGTCAACAACCGCCTCCGAGCGTCGCTTAACGTCAACGTGCGACTGGCAACCCACACTGGGTCGCATCGGTGGAGGAACCACCTCAACTGGCAGACGCGAGTAGGTTACCTCAGCGTCAACAGGGCGCACAACCGACCGGTTGGAAGGTTGTTGGCCAGAAGGAGGAACCACCTCAACTGGCAGACGCGAGTAGTTACCTCAGCGTCAACAGGGCGCACAACCAACCGGTTGGAAGGTTGTTGGCCAGAAGGTTCTTCTCCGCATTTAAGTCCTCTATCAAGGACGCAAGCTTGGACTGCATGTCTTGCAGCAAAGCCCATTAGGGTCTACGGGAGCAGGTGTGGCAACAGACGGGGTTAGTGACTGAGGCGGAACCATTTACCATCCCTGAAAGCCTTGTTATGTGTGACATAATAGTACAGCAAAACTTCAAAGGCTCGACAAAAGTTGAGAAGTTGACCTGTAAACAACTTGGAGCGTCTCCTGGCTAGGCGCCAGGGCGAGTCTACCAGAATTGAGAAGTCTATCTGGGCAGAGGCATGAACTCCCAAGCCGAGAACTTCTCTCGTGTCCTATCAGACTCTCGCTCTATAAGCCAGTTTAAAAGAAGGGAAATCAAAGGCTGTATCCCTAAAACTCCTCCTGGTGCAAAAACCAGTCGCCTAGCCAACGTAACGCTCTCTAGGAGAGCGAGAGAGCACTAGCTTAAAAACAACGGCTTCGAAGTAGCTAGGCCTAGTGTAAGTTCTGACGTTTAGGCGAACGAGGAGCAGCAGTTACAAGATCCGGACGAAGATCCTTAAAAAATCATCATGATTTAATTAAAGTCCATAGGAGGCTAAGCAGCTTAAGGCTCCTCTCCAAATGACAGAGTCCTCAAGGGAATATCAGTAGGAGGGAGAACAGCACTTTCTCATCTACAGGAACCTTGTCCGATAAAAGCTAGGTTACCTCAGTGAGTCTCTCACTGGTGCATTAGTAGCAGACCAGAAGGCAACGTCATGTAACTGCTTGACAGTCTGTGAACTGTCAACAACTGAACTGTCAACCACAACAGGTGCGTGAGGACATACAGTGTTCACTCGAGACTGCTTTGACTGTCTATACTGAGCAGTCAAAACAACTCTAGAATGCGGAGGTTGACGCACCGCGTCAAAACAAAACAACTTAGACTGTTGTTGTACCTCGCGAACGTCAACGGAAGGTTCCGTGCGTTACTGAATGTCAACATGCGGCTGGCAGGGTACACTGGAACGCATGGGTGGCGGGACTCTCTCACCTGGAGTGCGGCAGAAGGTTGCCTCAGCGTCCACAGGACGCACAACCGTGGTTGGTTGTAGGCTAGAGGTTGGTGCAGTGTCAACCTTCTCCGCACGAAAGTCCCGCATCAATGACGTTAACTGAGACTGCATGGTCTGCAGCAAAGACCACTTAGGGTCTACAGGAGCAGGTGCAGCAACAGACGGTGTGACTGCTTGATGCGGTACCGCTTTGCCTCTCTTAGGAGGTGAGCAGTCGTCGGAAGACTGCAGCGAGTCCGAACTGACCCAGTGGCTACAACTGGGCCGTTGGACTTGCGCGGAAGGGACCGACTTGCGCTTAATAAGCTGCGAGACCTTGGTCCATGGTTTCTTACGAGAAACCTCTTCCGCAGACGAGAAATAAATGGGCTCTCTCGTCTTTGTGTGGGTGGGGCGATCTTGGGTAGATACGCCCGAAACCACGGAGGGAAACGTCTGTTTGTTGATCAAGGCCTGACGAACCCATAAGTCGTTCGACATTACTTCTCCCCTGGGCTTGGGAGCTTGCAAGAGGTCCCGGACTAGGTGAACGACAGGCACGAACAGACGAACCCTCGGACGCAACACTGTAACACTGCGCATATCACTTTATCACTTCGATTTTCTGTTTTGCACTTATTTCACTGAAATCGAAACTTTTACTGATTTCTACCTGAAACACGCAATTCTACCCTCATTAAAAGGTAGTAATTGCGAAATCAGTCGTATAATGCAGCTCATTTATAGCAAAAAACAGAAAACATATATAAAGATAAAAAATTCAGTGGCTGGGAAAGAGACTAAACCCTAGTTCAAATAAACTACGTTTACAATCTCTCACCGCACATAGCCTGGGGACAAGAATAAAACCCTAGAAACGTTTTACCTTCTTCCCCGTACAGCGACTAGGGACGAGAGTTACACGAGAACAACGTTACCCGCTTGAACGGAACGTTTTCTCTCCTCTCTCTCCCTCCGTCTCTATCTCTCTCTCTCTTTCTCTCTTGATTTCGCACCTAAGAGAAGAGCCCAATTATATATCATCAAAAAAACATGTTATTTGACTAAAGGAAAAAAACTGAAAGGATTTCCAATAAAAAGTTCCTTTAATTTAGAATTTAAAACATTAAAGCTAAGAAAGAATGAACAAAACGTCAGAATCGATTTACTCTTACTGCAAAGTGAAACCGTGATACACTCTCTCTCTATCGTAACGATAGAGCGCATGTTGAACGTCCTGAACGTCAACAACTGCGTAGTCTAAAAAACTAAACGTTAGTTCATCTTTGAAAACAGTACGAAGACTATCAAAGAAATTCTTTCATAAAACATTAAATTTAAAAAGTTTTAAATTCTTTAAAGGCTAAATACGATATAACGGGCTCAACGTTGATTAACTTCGGTTCCAAGTTAGGACCGCCTACTGTCAGGAAAGGTCGCATATAAACAAAACATAAAAATTATCTTTATATGTTTATAATAAATGGAAATTTAATCGAAGAGGCCTAATAAAGGCGGAGAGATATAAAATATATAGATCTATAACGTGTTAAGCAAAATTACTAAAAACCTAAACACACTTCCGTCTAAGGGAAGGGTCGGCCATTTAAAAGTGAAAGAGAGTCCATACTCTCTTTGTCACCCTAATTAAATCTATCCAAAACGAGTTCAAGTTTTGAGATGAAGATAAAACACCTGCATAGCGAAAGCTCAAAACTAGAATAGTGTACTTCACCAAATAGTTGTGAAAACAAATCCAGTTAGTAACAGCGTATTAGTAGGTCTTGCCGGTAGCCCGACAGAGAGAAAATTGGTTCTGTGTTTACATTGAGTACTGAGTACCTGCTAGACAGATGGCGCTGTTGATGTACACCCCCTACCTGCATAGCGATCGCTGGCGTATTTTGAACGTAGAGTTTTCTGTCGAGCAACAGAGTTGCAGCTTATATAATCACCGGCTAAGTTTAATATTGAAAAACAAAATTTTCTTGTAGGATACAATGTTTTTGGTTTATTGAGTTACTTTTACTAATTATCCTGTAACTATGAAAGTAAGAGGAATTTTGACAAAATATTTTGTATACACATTTTCCATTGCCATACAAAGCTCAGTGAATTGTTTTTCCAGGATTTTGTGTTTTTCGTTTTATACCCTCATATATTGGCATACCGACCGGGCCCCTTAACAAGTTGCAGACTCAATTGGCTGCTTTATGTAAATGCAGTTAACCTTTAGTAACATGTTTAGGTTATTATATTTATATTTTCATCATTGTAATTTCAACAAAGAATCACCAATTCACATTACATCATGAGGTAAGGATTTCAATTTATCAATATATTTTTCTTTTTATTTATATATGTATTTTTAATGATGAACTGAATGCAGGACAAAAGGGTGTTCAGTGAGGGTCTGGTCCGGTACACAGAACAAAATGATAAAATTCGGGACGTCCCGCCAAATCGGGGCGTCTGGTAACCCTAGGAAATTACAAAAATCAAATAGATCACACAGTCATTAATAAAGAGGGAAGGACGACTATGTGAAATGTGAGAAGCCACAGAGGTGCAGATATTGGTGGTGATCACTGGCTCCTCAATGCTACACTAAAAGTAAAACTGAAAACACCCAACAGAAATGTAAATAGAATGCCAACTTTGATACAACTAAGCTTTTAGAAGATGAGCACAGAAAAACCTTAAATCTTTGCAATTGAGTGTACTACTATTATTATTACATGCTGAGCTAAGACCCTAGTTGGAAAAGCAAGATGCTATAAGCACAAGGGCTCCAACAGGGAAAATAACTCAGGCAGGAAAGGTGATAAGGAAAAACTACATGAGAAGATTTAAGAACAATAATAACATTAAAATAAATTTTTCATATATAAACTATAAAAACTTCAAAATAACAAGAGATAGTGATACAAGATAGAAGTGTGCTTAAATGTACCCCAAGTAAGAGAACTTTAACCCAAGACAGTAGAAGAACATGGTAAAGAGAATATGGCACTACCCAGGACTAGAGAACAATGGTTTGATTTTGGAGTGTCCTTCTCTCAGAGGAGCTGCTTACCATAGTTGAAGAGTCTCTTCTACCCTTACCAAGAAGAAAGTAGCCACTGAACAATTACAGTGCAATAGTTAACCTCTTGAGAGAATAAGAATTGTTTGGTAATCTGTGTTGTCAATAGTATGAAGAAAGAGGAGAGTGTTTAAAGCAGTGGTTCCCAACCTTTTTTCTGTCATTTCCCCCCTGCACCCAGTTCACCATCCAGATTTCCCCCTTCATGCCCCGCCCAGCCCTCATGCCCACTCGCCTGCCTCAGAAATGGGCATGATATTCCAATTCTCCCCTTGAATATCATGTCAGTGAGAAATGATATGATCATATCACAATTGAATGGCTAACAACAAATTGCCGCACGGACTATGAGGACATTTTCCGCTTGTTTTAGTTAGTAGGTAGTGTAATTATTTCCCCCCTGGAAGCTTCAAATTTCTCCCCAGGGGGAAATTTCCCCCAGGTTTAAAGAATAGGCCAGATTATTCTGTGTTCTTGTCGGCAAAGATGAAATAAGCCGTAACCAGAGAGGGATAAAATGTAGTACTGTCCAGCCAGTCAAAGGATCCAATTATTCTCTAGTGGTAGCATTTCAATGGGTAGCTGGTGCATTGACCAGCCTACTATCTATCTATCTATCTATCTATCTATCTATCTATATATATATATATAAATATATATATATATATATATATATATATATATACATACACACAGTAATACCTCGACATAAGTGTGTTCCAACATACGAGAAATTCGAGATACGAGGAAAGTTTCAAGCAAATCTTTGCCCTGAGATACGAGACAAATTGAGATACGAGGATACGAGACGGTTCCGTATGCGGCTGCTAGGTGGCCGAGTGTGCGAGAGGCTGCTCACCAGGACAGCACTGCTCGCTCTTTCCCGTCGGATCTCCGTCGCGTAAAGTTATCTCCGAGCATCAGCCGTAGTGTTTGCATTTTTTTGTGTTTTTACGTTAATTAGTACAAATTAAGTGAATAAGCACTGGGTCCAAAGCAAGTGAGTGCAAAAAAGAGTAGTGAAAAGAAAAAGCGTATGATGACAATAATCGAAAAACATGAGAGTGGTGTACGAGTGACTGAGCTGGCTTGCCAGTAAGAGAGGAGTACATCAACAATATGTTCCATCCTCAAGCAGAAGGATGCTATAAAGAGCACTAAGCCTTCCAAAGGACTAACCATCCTTTCCCAGCTGCACAGTGATATTCATGACGAGATGGAGAGGCTTCTTTTAATATGGATAAAGGAGAAACAGTTGGTGGGAGATAGCGTGACCAAGATGATCATCCGTGGAAAGGCCAGCGAAATCTACAATGGCTTGAAAGGAAAGCAAGCAGCTGAGAGAGGGGAGACTTCGATGCCAGCAGAAATCTTCAAAGCCAGTCATGGCTGGTTGGATAATTTCAAAAAACGGACTAGGATACACTCGGTTGTGAGGCATGGGGAAGCAGCAAGTTCCGACTCGAAAGCTGCAGCGCACTACGTCAAAACCTTTGCCTCAGTTATCGCAGAACAAGAATACATCCCCAAACAAGTGTT
Organism: Palaemon carinicauda; assembly: GCF_036898095.1. Classification (NCBI taxonomy): domain Eukaryota; kingdom Metazoa; phylum Arthropoda; class Malacostraca; order Decapoda; family Palaemonidae; genus Palaemon; species Palaemon carinicauda. The sequence goes on along the minus strand of NW_027172247.1, from coordinate 109,771 downwards.
CAACTGCGTTGAAACTGGCCTTTTCTGGAAGAAGATGCCCAGGAGGACATTCATCACGGCAGAGGAGAAGAGACTACCGGGCTATAAACCATGAAGGACCAGTTAACTCTAGCCTTGTGTGCCAATGCCAGGGGTTACTGTAAGCTCAAGCCACTGCTGGTGTACCACTCAGAAGACCCACGTGCTTTCAAGAGCCAAAGGATCTTGAAAGAAAAACTGCAAGTGATGTGGTGCACTAATGCTTAGGCTTGGGTTACGCGGCATTTCTTCACAGAATGGGATAATCTGTGCTCTGGTCCGGCAGTCAAAAAATATTTGGCCGAGAAAAACCTGCCAATGAAATGTCTCCTGGTCATCGACAACACCCTGGTCACCCTCCTGGTCTTGAAGAGGACATTCTTGATGAGTACAGGTTCGTCAAGGTCCTTTATCTCCCGCCCAACACCATGCCACTCCTCCAGCCCATGGACCAACAAATAATTTCCAACTTTGAAAAACTGGACACAAAGCATTTGTTCAAGAAATGCTTCGATGTCATAGACAACATCAATCTCACCCTTCGTGAATTTTGGAAGGAACATTTCAATATTGTCTATTGCTTAAAAATTATTGACGATGCATGCCAAGGTGTCACAAGAACTCTTAATTCAGCATGGAAGAAATTGTGGCCAGTTTCCGTCGTAGAGAGGGACTTTGAAGGGTTCGATACGCCAGACCCTGATGAACCCGAACATATTGTGGTGGATGAAATCTTGTATCTTGGAAAGTTCATGAGGCTAGAGGTATATCAGGCAGATGTAAACGACCTTGTCGAGGAGCATCAGGAAGACCTCATGACACAGGAATTGATCGAGCTCCAGGAGATGCAACATTCGGAGGTGTTGCAGGAGCTCACTTCCTCTAACAGCTTCCATATTCACTGCTGAACTGTATGGCATACTAACCGCTTTTGAGAAAATAGCATTGGAAAAGGAGGGTAATTCTACCATTTTTAGTGATGCAAGGAGTGTCCTTCAAGCTTTGGAAAATTTTCATTCTAGTAACCTAGTTTTAAAGATTTTAGAATGGCTTTTCATTATTGGACTGAGAGGTATAATGGTTCGATTTTGTTGGGTTCCAGCACATGTAAGTGTGTCTGGGAATGAGAAGGCAGATTCACTGGTGAAGAATGCTGCATTCGAGTTGCTGCCAAGAAGGTATCCCATTCCCTGTAATGATTTCCAACCTAACATCAAGAAATTGTTTTGCAATAAATGGCAACAGTACTGGCATAGTCTAGATGGCAATAAAATGAGAGAAATAACAAATGTCATATCTCCTTGGAGGTATAACATGATGCCCCAAAAATGGGAGATGTCTCTTTGTCATCTCCGTATTGATCAAACTCGGTTGACACACGAATTTCTGCTGAAGGGCCAACACCAACTGTATTGTGATGACTGTTTAGTACCTTTAACAGTGAGGTATTTGTTGACCGAACGCCCCAATTATAATAACTAAAGAAATAGATATCTGTTTGAGGCTCGAGGTGAGGATGGCAGGTTCATCTTTGCCAAGATTCTTAGACATGATGTGTCATCCTATGAGAGTGGCATTCTTAGATTTATTTCAGAAGCAGGTCTTCTGAAAACTATTTAACTTCTATAATGACGTTCAACTTTTATGGTTTTAATTGAATATTCTTTTATTTTTTATATATAATAAATGATATCGGCATCAATGACCTTGGATGTCAGGATGCCTTAAAACTTTAAATCAATCAGTCAATCAATCAGCAGCGAGGAGGAGGTGGAAGAGGAGGACCGCCTTTCTATGAAGGAAATCAGAGACATGTTAGCAAAGTGGCAGGAGTTTTCTGATTTTATGCAAAAGAGGCACCCGGATAAGTTGGCGTGTGGTCGTGCGTTATCCTTTTGTGACGACACTTGCGTACGTCATTTTCGTAATATTTTGAAGGGGGAGACAAAAGCAAATATCCCTAGATAGGTTCCTTTTAAAAAGGCTGGCAAAAAGTAGAGGTGAAAGCGAGTCAAAAAGGGAGGCAAAAAGAGCCAAGCCGGAAGAAGAAAAGTAAAAAAATGAAAATGAAAATAAAATTAGAATTAAGCTTTGTGTAACATAAGATTAACATTAATTTTCAAGTGTGTGTACAGTAAGCTAATATCATTTAAGTTAAATTTAAAGTTTAAGTTATGTTACGTAGTGTTACAAAAGTGTATCGTACCAAACGTGTTGCCGTCAAGTCTCTCTCCTCCCCTTTCTCTCTCCCTCCTCCTCCGCACACACCACCGTTAGCCGCTACCGTCTGTCTCGAAGGTAAGACCTCCATGATAATGTTACATTTTATTGGAGCTCATAACTAGTACATAGCCATTTGTTATTTTGTGAGTGTAGGTTGTGAATTAGAAAAATTAAAAACATGTTTTTCCACTGTAATATACTGTTTTTAGGTGTTTTTCAGAGGGTGGGAACAGATTGATTTTTTTTTTTTTGTTATTTTAGATGGGAAAAATTGATCCGAGATACGAGCGAATTGACATACGAGCTTGGGTCCCGGAACGCATTAAGCACATATCTCAAGGTATTACTGTATATAACGGATTTTGAGCGAAGCGAAAACTCTATTTTTGGGTGAGGTAGCCATGTCGTCCTGATGGAAGTTCCTATTAGGTAGCTTTCTAGGGTATATTTGACTACAGTGATATTCCCAGAGAATTTTACCTTAAGGTATCCAGAATTCTAACTCCTGGAGCGAATATCCCTAAATAATCTCACAGAGATATCGCATAATATCAGAGGACGTATTCTTGACACGTCACATAGCTATCTTTGCCCCGAACAGTATTAACGCTTCGAGGGGGTATAGTGACAAGAATCTGAAACGAGAATGAAAAGAGAGCCGCTCATAAGGCATCTCTCCTATCCTGTTTCCAGTGTGTATCTGATGAAGGCGGTAGCGCCCTCTTTATTCCTTGTAGCGATATACGAGGTGTTACAGATACTGTACTAAAGGGAGGGGTCAACAGGCCCTTTTACAATAAAAGAAAGGGCGGGTCCATCAGGATGACATGGCTACCTCACCCAAAAATAGATTTTTTGCTTCGCTCAAAATCCGTTTTTTGGGCTCAGGCCATGTCGTCCTGATGGAAGTTTACCAGAGCATTACTGTATCTGTGGATTCTCAATCAGTGCCGTACTCTCAAGAAAGTATTTTTCTGGTCCGTCTAGACCTAGAGACCTATGATGTTACCGTCATACATCATATCATTTAAGCATGAACTATGTTAGTGCTTCCTGCCCCCTACAGGGAAGAGTCGTACTAGACTCTGGAAAAGTCTCGAAGAGTACATCAAAATTTATGGGTGACAAAATGACAAGCCTGTATAGTGGTCTCACTCTATACAATATAAAGCAAAGTTTGTATAATAGTCACCAATGTCAGAATGAATTTGTGACACCTTCCCCAATGTGACTACTCTTATAAACTATTGGATAATGGTTGTATCAGCATAGAAACAAATTTTGCCTCTTTGCCACCAACCCGTTAGGGTACCACGTCAACCCTTCCGAGGAAGGGTTAGAGTGTGTGGACTTTTGCTTGAATCAGGGAACAGTCTCGAAAGACATACCATGATAAAAATATCCATATTTTAATCTTAATGCTCAGTACATTGCTAATAAAATGAGTGTGGGCGAATAAGATGCAGGGTTCACTATGAACTTGTCTATTAAAATTTAATAAACGTACATATCAGATCAACATTTATAAAATTTATAAAATGTGGATGATATGCGTAAAAGCATAAAGAAAAACAGTCAACAGAAAATATTGTTTCATCTACTAGGAAACAGATTTGCCACTCCAATTGAATTATTAATAATAATGATATACTGTAGTCTGTATACTGTTTACATACACTAGCGTAAAAAACGCTTGGCACAAGTGTCCATATTATGCTATAGATTACCGACGTCAATGGAACAGTTCGTAAGGACACTTTCGTGGCCTATTGCTCAGCGTGTAGTAACGTACAGTGACTACACGCGCACCCTCTTAATTAATCGTCCCAAATTAATTACACTGTTCCTCGCAGACTTAAAACAGAAGGTTAAAGAATTCTACCTGCTGCTACCACAGATCTCATAAGTTGCTCCACTTGCTTCGCATAGTGCATAAAGAACGCCTTGGATGACTACCAGCCGGTGGGCAAACAAGGATGTTCAAAGTCCATATAATTAAAGAAATTTTATGGAAGAGGCAACTTTCCTCGGATCATGACTAACGGGTGTAGTCTGGATCCGTTCTGCTAATAACACGGGTGAATTTTGCCCATAGTTATAGATAACTTTGAACCCAGGGTTTCTCTTCTGAACAGCTGTCCTCCCATAAAGTCTGAAGTTCTATGAAGATAGACCTTTAGGCACTCCACTGGACATAGAGATGCATCTTCCTTCAGAGGGCAGATTCTCTAGGGACCCCACCTGTTGGTGGGTAGCTTGTTCCTGGTAAGAAATGTTGGGTCTGGAAATAGATTCAGTTCTCCCTCCAAGAACTGGACGTGGCCTTCCTCTCTGGAGAGAGCCACTATTTCATAACTCTGGCCGCCAAAGCAAGTACAAACAGAAATATGACTTAAATTCAAAACATTCCAAGCACATTCCTCATTGTTCGTATTTATAAACAATGAGGAATCATATCTAATGACCATGCAAAGGGTCTTTGGATGCGCTGGAGGGCTGGTTCATTAAGAGCATCGTAAGAAAGGTCGACCTGTAAGGCATATGGTATCTGACTTGTCAAGGCAGGCTTGAACAATAGAATTGTGTTGGCTGCTAAACCTTGCTCATGAAGGTGAATGAAGAATGATAAATAGGAATCTGTCGAGATTTCTTTCGGTTTCTTCGCCTTGACAAAGGATAGCTATTTCTTCCTTGAAACCTCATAATGTCTTCTGGTTTCCTCCAAAAATCTAAACTGACTTTTAAACACCGAATCTTTTTCTCATCGCTAAGGAGAGAAAATCATGAGATGTATGTTCCGTGTTTTCTGTGATGGAGCGAAGACAGTCGACTTCTGTACTCGCTGAGACAGGGATAGATCCGGTGGCGGTACGAATTTTAGTCGTAGTTCTAATGCCAGAGGGAACCACACGCTATTTGGCCACTTGTGGGCCACTACTGCCGCTTTCCCTTTGAAGGATCTCAGCTTATCGAGGACCTTCAAAAGGAGGTTGTGCGGAGGGAACAGATAGATACTGGACCATCTGTTCCAGTCCAGGGACATAGCGTCCACTGCCTCTGCTGACGGCTCCTCATAAGGGGACATGTAATGATCTATCTTTCTTGTTGTTTTTCGTCGCAAAGAGGTCTATCTGCAGCTCTCGGACTTCACTCGAGATGAAGGAGAACGATCCTGTGTCAAGGGACCATTCTGACTCTATAGGTGTAAACCTAGATAGAGCGTCCGCTGTCACATTGCGGAACCCTTGAATGTGAACTGCTGACAGGTACCATTTCTTCCTTTCCGCCAAATGGAATATGGCCAACGTCACTTGGATCTCTTCGCGCGTTTGATGCGTATTTTCTCCAGCCTCCTATTGCATCCTTAAGCGGTGGTCTTAGCACTGGATCTGTTATCGAAGCAAACTGTGGAGAGCCAGGTACTCTCCTGTTCGCGTCTTGATATCCGTTTGGATTTCAATAGTCTCTCGACAGATCCTGCTATTTCTTTCCTCTTCTTACTAGGAATGGAAAGCCGATGTGACTCCAAATTCCAGTGGATTCCCAACCAGTGAAATTTTTGAGCTGGAGAAAGACGAGACTTTTTGGTGTTGATCTTGAATTCCAGATGTTCCAGGAACTGGATCACCATCTTAGGAGCTTGCATGCATTCTGTCCAGGATGCTGCCCACACCAGCCAGTCGTCCTAGTAGGCTACTACTTGGACCCCCTTTAGGCGTAATTGATGGACGGCTGCGTTCGCAAGCTTCGTGAAAATCCTTGGGGCTATGTTTAGCCCGAAAGGCATGGCTCTGAAGGCGTAAAGTTTTCTATGTAACTTGAAGCCTAGGTAGGAGGAGAGGTGGCGATTAATTGGAACGTGCCAATAAGCGTCAGACAAGTCTACAGAGACAGTATATGCCCTTCTGGGCAGCAGGGTCCTTATGTGCTGAAGCGTGAGCCTTCTGAACTTGTAGTTCACTATGAACTTGTTGAGTGGCGACAAGTCTAGAATAACTCCGAGTTTTTCTGAGTCCTTCTTTGGAACACAAAAAAGCCTTCCTTGGAATTTTATGGACTTAACCTTCAGGATTACTCTTTTGTCTAAGAGTTCTCGGACATATTCTTCCAGAACGGGGGATGAGTGTTGGAAGAATTGAGGAAATTGAGGTGGAGGACTGCTCCAGCTCCAACTTAGTCCATTTTTAATTAGGCTGTGGGCCCAGGGATCGAAGGTCCAGCGATCCCTAAATAGCTGTAATCTCCCTCCTACTGGAAGTATCTTACTTCTGCTGTTGTGGACCTGAGGCCTTGCCTCCTTGACCGCGTCCTCCCCTGTATCCCCTTCCTCTTGAAGGGCGTCTAGAAGAACCTCTGGCTGTTCCTCTAGCTCTCGAACGAAAGGAAGAAGTTTGCCTTTTGAAGGCTGGGTTAAGAACTGGCGACTGTGTCGCCACTTGTTGAGGTACCAGCTGGTACGTGGTTGGAGGTTGTGCCACTATCTGAGGCACCGCGGTCACAGGAAGCTGTTGTTGCTGTCAATAGGGTTTAGCCAGCCGAGAGGATGGCCTAGGCCTTTTTGTCTTCCTCTTGGGTTGGGGACCCTCATCCGGAGAAGACTTTCTCTTGAGATCCAAGCCCCACTTTTTGAGAAGGTTCCTATTCTCTGTGGCGGCCTTGTCTACTACCTCTTTAACCACTTCATTGGGAAAGAGGTCTTTACCCCAAATATGAGAGGAGATCAGTTTCCTCGGGTCGTGCCTCACCTCAGCCGAGGCGAACACGAACTCTCTACAGGATCTCCTAGCTTTAATAAAGCTATAGAGATCCTTCGTAACTGTGGCCAGATGGGGTTTGGCCACAACCATGAACATGTCCAGGATCTTGGGGTCACTTGTCATCATTTCTAGTGTCATTTGCAACGACATCGATGCCGCAAGTCTTTCCTTTGTCTCTTGCTCTCTACGCAAGAGAACCTCCGACAGTTTTGGAAGTGCCTCACCGAACTGGCGTTCAGCAATATCAGCTTCCAGCTTCCCAACTGAGAAGGTAAGGTGTACGTTCTTCCAGTCTTCTTGGTCCAAGGGCAAGGTAGGAGATAATGGCTTGCACTCCTCCAAGGAGGGGCATGGTTTCCCTGCCTCCACTGCCTTTAAGGCTGACTTATATCCCTTTTCCAAGAAGGGAAAGGCTCTGGTAGGAGAGTCCACAAAGGAGGGAAGCTTTTTACTCAAGGCGGGGACCTTTGAGTTAGTGAAGCCCCTCTCTTTCATGGAGCTCACTAGTAACGTCTGAGCTTTACTATGGTAAAAAACTATGACCTCCTTCGGCTTCGTCTCCTCCTTTGAGGCTGGCTCCTTCCTAAGACGGACATAGCAGTCCGAATAAGAATCTTTGTTGGGCCAAAATTCCACTTCTTTCAGGGGAATTGCTCCCAACTTTTCTGAGATCACGATCTTCCCGGTTGTGATTGGCATGTGTTCGGCATACCTCCAAGGATTGGTATCCGAGCACAAAGGAAGATCCTTCACGCTGAGCCGCTTCTGGGGCCCACGTGATGCTGCAAGTCTACGTATCTCCAGTTTCATTGCAGCTTCATTTTCATCATTCTTCCTTTGAATTTGTTGGATCATCTCAACAATGGAAGAAAGAGTCCTTCCCAGTTCATCTTGGATAGCAGACGATGTAGATGGAATAGGTTATGGGTCCAGAACCGATGTAACCGACACTTCGTCGATTTCTTCCTCTTCTACTTGAGGAGCCTGGAACACCTCCTCCTTCTGACCTTCTCCTAGAAGGTCCTTCTCAGTAGAATCCGACACCTCCGACATCCTATCGTCCAATTGGATGTCTTGAAGGACGGCTGAGACTTCAGAATCTACCGGATTCTGGGCAATTGGTATCTCCACCTGAGGCTGGGGAATGATTGCATCAGCCGATGCTTTAGGAAAAGGTAGGCCCTCATATTCTCATTTGGAACGTAGGGACCTGAGGTGTTTTTCTGAAAACCCCTCAACCAGGATCGTAACGTTTCCCTGGCAGCATCCCTTGACTCCATTGACTTAGGGTCGTCAAAAGCCTCGGTAATCAGGTTAGAACAAACTGTACAAACCTGAGGGTCCCAATAGCGGAGATCACCTCTGGAGGCTGCGCATGCTGCGTGCCTCCTGCAATATTGATGTCCGCAGAAATTCTTACTGCGGATATTACAGAACACACTCCCGCATTTCAGATGGTCCTCCTGTAAAGAGAAGAAAAATCCATGCGTGTCAAGTGAAGGCTTTCACTTATATTGAGACATTTAGCTTATATAGAAAAGCTATAAAAGAAAGAAGGAAAGACACATACTTGTATTTCCTGTCCAGTCAATTGCTGAAACCTCCCGAGATATTAAAACTAAGGTTAATTCTATTCTAGAATACCTTATGTAATTTCCTAAACGGAAATTTAAGGTGTAGTTCACACCTTGAGATAAAGTTTTAATATACGGGATAGAAAGAATGCAGAAAGAACTTACTTTCTATGTATTGTACGGTCTCAGCAAAAGGCTGTACAAGATAACATTAAGTATGATGAAGAATTTTTAGTGTTATCACAAGCTCTGTACAGCAGTTTCTGCTAATGCAGTGTGTACTACACTACGAATACAGCAACTACAGTACATCACATGCTGTTGTGCCGGCTAGCACGCGCCGGTACGTGTCGGCGTGCGCCTGCACGTGCCGGCCGGCAACAACGCCTGAATAATTCAAAGATATACTATCTTTAATTAATAGGCGGCAGCCCCCTGATTTGCGACTTGGTGCCGGCCGGCAATCATTGCCAGCCGACGGCTGAAAACACTAATACCCGGCTGCCGGCTGCTAATCGTAGTGGCCAGCAGATTCGGGCTGTTTCCACTGCCAGCCGACAAAGGTAATAAAACCCATGCCCGCCGACAGTAGCCACAAACCAGTGAACCTCCACCTGCCCGGCTGTTGGCTGTTAAGCCGGCAGCCGGGTTAGGGGTGCAACACAATAGTCAGAGAAACAGTATGGATGTAAGGTTATAAGGTGGCATTGCCATAAGACCTTCCATCCAGAAAGAGTGAACTTATGGAAGGGGAGAATGTAGCATTCAGGCTTCCAAAGAATCAATAGTCTGCCGGGCTCTACTGGCAGACATGGAAGGGAGACCAAGGGAGATCTGGGGTTCACTCTGCAAAGAATAAAGGGTCTCTGCCGGCCGACACGTAGTGCCAGCCGGCAGAGAGCTGAGCCTGTCCTCCATCCTAACCTATACTAGGTACGGAAGTAGGACTGCGGCCAAAAGAAAATAAAAGAAAGAGAGGTGGGGAAGGGATAAGGGTCCTATAGACTTCGTTCTAGCAGGAGACACACTCAGCCGTTAGGGAAGCTCATCCTAACCATGAGTTGTCTATTAGGGAGGAAGACTGGCAATACTTGCTAACCTCCTCCCAACCAGAACAAAGTAGGTGAAGTTATTTTGCCGGGCAACAGAGAAAACTCATTCTCCAGCCCGAGAAAAACAACAGGACAGTCTGCTAGGCCACTAGAGGAAGGAATCATCTCTTACAGAATCCTTCCAACATGGACTAGGGAAGCAAAGCTTCCTGTGTCCGCCCCTAACCTAGCAAAGGAGACTCATTCTCCATGCTAGGAAGAAGCAGACCACAGACTAGAAACTCTGATGTTCTGCTCTAACCCCAAAAAACAGTCACTCTGGTTATCAGGTCAGGACAGACATATCCTAGAATAGTTATACCTGAATTATTTTACAGATAGAACCACTAGGATTAAGCCAAAGGCTTACAGAGGGAGAGAGGGATTGAACTTAGCCTCTGGAGGAGAAAAGAACAATCGGGGATGTGCGAAAGTATACTACTGTACCTAGAATACTAGACTAGGTAGGATGAGAATCGATTACCTAAATCACCGAAACTCTCTCGTATACAATCTTGGAAAAACATTCAACAATATCTTAAATGTATAAAATATTTGCCTATAGCTTCAATAATATAACATTCAGAAAAACTTATATCATGCATGAAAGTACTAGTGCCAGACGTCTAGACTACGAAGCCTCATGAAGGGCAAGATCGGTACCTCGACCCGTGTCGAAATCACCGAGCTAAAAACTGACGGTATAATATAAGCATTCCTAGCAGAGCTAAATAGCTAAATTATCAAAGCGAAACAAACCGGGAACGTCGCTCCAGCTAACTAAATGACCCATAAAAGCGAGCGATAGCATCCAGGATGCCTCCGGTAGGCAACAGCTCTTGTTTACGTTAAAATAACTTTTGATTTAATTCAAAACGACAAGAGCTTACATTTATACATAGTAAAGATAATACTCAACTTCCCTAGAGGCAGCAGAGGCCGGAGAAGTCATCAAAATGTTGAAATAAATCCAAAATAACGAGAGAAGACAAGGGAAAACACCGAGTAGTAGAGCTACACGAAAAGGAATATAGAGGGCGCTACCGCCTTCATCAGATACACACTGGAAACAGGATAGGAGAGATGCCTTATGAGCGGCTCTCTTTTCATTCTCGTTTCAGATTCTTGTCACTATATCCCCCTCGAAGCGTTAATACTGTTCGGGGCAAAGATAGCTATGTGACGTGTCAAGAATACGTCCTCTGATATTATGTGATATTCCTGTGAGATTATTTAGGGATATTCGCTCCAGGAGTTAGAATTCTGGATACCTTAAGGTAAAATTCTCTGGAAATATCACTGTAGTCAAATATACCCTAGAAAGCTACCTAATAGGAACTTCCATCAGGACGACATGGCCTGAGCCCAAATATATATATATATATATATATATATATATATATATATATATATATATATATATATATATATATATATTATTACTTTCCAAGCTACAACTCTAGTTGGAAAAGCAAGATGCTATAAGCCCAGGGGCTCCAACAGGGAAAAATAGCCCAGTGAGGAGAGGAAATAAGGAAATAAATAAATGAAGAGAACAAAGTAACAATAAATCATTCTAAAATAAGTAACAACGTCAAAACAGACATGTCATATATAAACTATTAACATCATCAAAAACAAATATGTCATAAATAAACTATAAAAAGACTCATGTCCGCCTGGTCAACAAAAAAGCATTTGCTCCAACTTTGAACTTTGGAAGTTCTACTGATTCAACCACCCGATTAGGAAGATCATTCCACAACTTGGTAACAGCTGGAATAAAACTTCTAGAGTACTGCGTAGTATTGAGCCTCGTGATGGAGAAGGCCTGGCTATTAGAATTAACTGCCTGCCTAGTATTACGAACAGGATAGAATTATCCAGGGAGATCTGAATGTAAAGGATGGTCAGAGTTATGAAAAATCTTATGCAACATGCATAATGAACTAATTGAACGACGGTGCCAGAGATTAATATCTAGATCAGGAATAAAAAATTTAATAGACCGTAAGTTTCTGTCCAACAAATTAAGATGAGAATCAGCAGCTGAAGACCAGACAGGAGAACAATACTCAAAACAAGGTAGAATGAAAGAATTAAAACACTTCTTCAGAATAGATTGATCACTGAAAATCTTGAAAGACTTTCTCAATAAGCCTATTTTTGTGCAATTGAAGAAGACACAGACCTTATATGTTTCTCAAAAGTAAATTTACTGTCGAGAATCACACCTAAAATTTTGAAAGAGTCATACATATTTAAAGAAACATTATCAATAATGAGATCCGGATGTTGAGGAGCCACCGTCCTTGACCTACTTACAATCATACTTTGAGTTTTGTTAGGATTCAACTTCATACCCCATAATTTGCACCATGCACTAATTCTAGCTAAATCTCTATTAAGGGATTCACCAACCCTAGATCTACATTCAGGGGATGGAATTGATGCAAAGAGAGTAGCATCATCTGCATATGCAACAAGCTTGTTTTCTAGGCCAAACCACATGTCATGTGTATATAGTATGAAAAGTAATGGGCCAAGAACACTACCCTGTGGAACACCGGATATCACATTCCTATAATCACTCTGGTGCCCATCAACAACAACTCTTTGAGATCTATTACTTAAAAAATCAATAATAATGCTAAGAAACGACCCACCCACTCCCAACTGTTTGAGTTTGAAAACTTTTCTTTTGACTTCACTGTCAATACTGGAATATTTAGCATGCTCTAACTTGTAATTTCATTACTTCCTCGAAAACTTTCAACAATCAGTTTCTGTCTTTGTCTCTCTTTTTTTTATAGCATCCCAAGTATCATTTGACATCCATGGCTTTCTCCTTTTAACTGTGTGTCACAAGACTTCACTTCGAACTGACTGATATATGTTCTTAATTTCTCACCATTCTTCATTAATTGTCAGCTCTTCACCTCTTAAAGTCTCTAAGACTGCAAATCAATTCCTTCATTCAATTGCAAATGTTTCTCTGTGCTCTTCTAAGTGCTTAGTTGTATCAAACTTAGGTATTCTATCCATGTTTCTGGTAGGTCCTTTCAGTTTTAAATTCAGTGTGGCAATGAGGAGCTGGTGATCACTACCAATATCTGCACCTCTATAGCTTCATTCATTTCTCATAGTCCTCCTTCTCCCTTTATTAACGGCAATGTGATCTATCTGATTTTTGTAATTGCCACATTGTCAAATCCATGTATACTTGTGGATGTTCTTGTGTTGAAAAAGAGTACCTCCAATGAGAAGATTGTTTGCTGAGCAGAAACTTATGAAATGTGCTCCATTTTCCCTTGCAACTTCACCAAGACTCTCGACACACATCATATTCTCTATCCCTTGATTATTTCTTTCAACTTTATCATTGAAGTCGCCAATCACAATTTTCATATCTCTCTCAAGGATTTCATCTACTACTCTCTGCAGTTCTTTATAATATTCATCTTTCCTTTCTTCAGGCGAATCATTTGTTGGCGCATAGCAAACTATAATACTCATATTGCACTGCTTTGATTTGAATTTTGCTAGCAACAATCTACTATTTACAGCTCTCCACTCAGTTAATGCCTTTTTTGCTCTTGGTGTCATCATCATTCCTTCTCCTTCTCTTCCAACTCCATCTGATCTTCCTGAGTAGATATATATTGCCTTGGTCTAAAGTTTCCTTACCAATCCCCTTACCAGGTCAGGTTTCAGTTCCAGTTCCATCAGAATAGATGCTCACCAGAACGTCAGCCGGGCAAGCCCAACCCCCACTGTGGTGCCCAACCACAGCAGTAGCCTCCCCAGTAAACAGCTTAAACTCACGGCCCTGGGCGGGGATCGATCTCTCGCCACGCGAGTGCGAGGCAAACACGTTACCACTGTACTAGCCAGGAGGCTAGTACAGATATGTTTCACTTAGGGCCAAGATATCCAAACTATATTTCATAAATTCACTCTCCACTTGCTGTAACTTAACAATTTCATTCATGGATCTAACATTCCAATTGCCTATTTTCGATTTTTCTTTAGTATTTACAAACCGGGAGATTCTTAGCAACCCGCTACACCTGGGTCTGGGAGCCATTCTGTACCCCTCTCTTTCCATGACTGACTAAATCCATAGAGGATTCATTTGCTAGATACATCAAAGGATAGCCAGTTCCTTGTGATGCACAGTGCCTATCTAACTAAGGGAAGTGACTAATTCTAGTAACACCTAGCATCAGGCATCAGGAGTAAAACACAAAAGAGACAGTTTATCCATTGCCTTAAACCCAGTCCATCATCCTGCTGCCAGTGACTTCATCGAAATTTTGGGGGCATTTCCTCCACACCCCAAGCCCTCATTACTCTACCAAGTTGTTCATCCACTTATACGAGTATTACCATTGGCAAACATGGATTGCTAAGATATACTGCTAGGAATGACTGGAGAGAATATTTAGACAGTAAAGCAGATGAGGCTGACAAAGCTATGAATTCAGGAAGTGGCTATAGTGTAAGAATTGCTCATAGAATTATTAATGAAATCTTGACTGGGACAAAGAAGAAGAAGCATATACCCATCAAAAAGAGAGGTGGCTCTGTTATAGCAACAGAAGATGAAGAAAGACAACGTTGGATGGAACAGTTTAGTGAGGTTATGAATAAGACATATGAAGGGAATAATTTGATTGATATACCTGAAGCGGATGAAGACCTTGATGAGCCCACGAATGAATTCAGTGTGTTTGAAGTCAAAGCTATCCTCAAAACACTAAAGAGATGGAAATCCCCAGGATACGATGGAATAACTGATCAGATGATACTGACCGAAAATGAAGTGACTCTGAGACTACTTTTTTAGATTATTTTGTAGAATGTGGCATAAAGATGCAAAACCTGATGAATGGGAGTTAGGAGTGTTGGTGAAAATATAAAAAAAGGAATATTGACTGATTGCAATAATTACAGAGGCATAACAATCCCATCAGTTTTTATGAAAGTATATAGTATGCTTTTTCTAAAGAGACTGGAGAGCAAGATTGATAACAAAGTGAGAGATGAACAAGCAGGATTTAGAAAAGGTAGAAGTTGCACTGACTAAATTCTCATTTTGAGACATGTTGTACGGCAATGCATAAAATATACAAATCGCCATTTTGCTGGCATTTGTAGAATGTGAAAATCCCTTTGATAGTGTGCACTGGCCAATTTTGTGTAGAGTCCTACGTTATTATGGAATTCCTCTTAAGTATGTAAATTTGATTAAGTCTGTTCATGAGTATAACAAGTGTAAAGTTAATGTTAATGGAGTCTTATCAAAAGAATTTCCACTGGACAGTTGAGTACTCCAAGGGAATATCTTGTCACTTATGTTGTGTATCCTCCTCATGGATTTTGTAATGCATACAACAGTCAGAAATGGTGGAAAAAGATTGGACTGGATTGGTGATGGGAATTTAGCAGACCTAGAGTAGCTGATGATGGTCTCCGTGTTAGCCGAACACCACAGGGTTTGTAATGCTTGCATACTAGAAGATAAAAAGAAGAAAGACAGAGATGATGAGAACGGAGTATGCAATGGAAGATGAAATATCATTGGAAGGAGAAAAGATTAAAGAAGTAGATTCATTTAAGTATTTAGGAACTATGATCTCCAATACAGGGTCTTTAGAATTAGAGTTTCATGAAAGATTGAAAAAAGCAAGTCGGACAATGGCTAGGTTAAGTAAACCAAATCGCATGAAATCACATATAAAAATCATCACACTATATATCAATTTAGTGAGATCGGTGTTACTCTATGGACATGAAACAATCTCCAATAGATTTAGTAGATTTGAGAACAAAGCCCTCAGAAGGATATTGGGAGTTAAATGCCAGGGCAGGATCAGAAATGAAACTATAAGAAAGATTACTCAAGTGCCCTAGAGGATTTATCATGCATTCTCCAGCATCTTCTGCCTCTAGCGGTAGACGAAAGAGTGTATGAGAAGCTAGAAATTAACGTATCTCGGGAAAATATGACGAGGTATTTGACCAACAAGATGCATTAGGTATCACAGAAAAGGAGAGTACCGGGTCAGATATTTATTCCCCATTGACCAGTTATCAAGATGGACGAGTTGTCCACCACAAAAATAAGGCCTGTGTTTAATTGCTCTCCGAAGGTCGGAAGAGCTCCTTCGCTTAATGAAGCTGCCTTTCCAGGCATTGACCTGATAAACAATCTGTTATCTTTTTTTACCTATTTTTGAACCAACGATCATATTATCTTTGCTGACATAATGAAGGCTTTCCTTCAGATTAGACTATCTCTTGATGAGGACAGTAAATATGTCCCCTATAGGGATAATACCATAATTTTTGGTTTTGTGAGTTCCCTTTTCATCGTGAATTATACTGTTCAGCCCCATCTGATGGTGAACTCCCATAATGAGGTATCCACTTTAATCAAAGATAAATTTTATGTTGGTAATTTGATCGTTACAACCAACAATGTTAGTGAGCTTTGTCATACGAGTGATAACATAAATAATTTTATGATCTCTGGATATTTACCACTAAGGGAATGGTCTTCTAATGATAGGGCTGTTTTTTCTCACCTAAAAGAGGAAGAAAATTTTTTTTTCTCCAGAGGTTAGTGTGTTGGATTATTTGTATAAGGAAGAGGATTCTCTAAAACTTAAGATTGCCTCTCTTAACTACAATGCCTCAACAAAAAGGCAGATTTTGTTGTCTTTGGGCTCTGTATTTGACCCAATTGGAATATTTGCCCCAGTGTTGTTGCAAGGAAAAATCTTAATAAGAGAGATGGGCCTAAAATTATTTGACTGGGATCAAGATTTAGATAGTGATCTCATGGCTCGATGGCGTAGGCTATGCAAAGGTTTCGAAGACGTAGGTAGTGTTCCCTTTAAAAGATGGCCATTTAATGCAGACCTTCCTGTCAAATTATATGTATTTGCCGATGTTTCTAAGGAAGCGTATGGGTGCACTATTTATGTTGTTCAGGAGCAGAATTGCTCACTGGGAAGCTACTAAAGGAACCTTCCATCAGGACGTCATGGCTTGAGCCCAAATATATATATATATATATATATATATATATATATATATATATATATATATATATATATATATATATATATATGTATATATATATATATATATATATATATATATACATACATTATATATATATATATATATATATATATATATATATATATATATATATACAGTATGTATGTATGTATGTATGTATGTTTGTTTGTTTGTTTGTTTGTTTGTTCGTTTTATTTATTTGTTTAATTTATTTAATTTTTCCTTTTTAAATTTCATTTTCTTTATTTTTATTTTTTATCTTTATTTTTATTTTTCTATTTTATTTTCTATTTTTATTTTAATTTTTTCTTTTTATTTTTTTCATTTTTCTTTTTATCTATTAATAATACTCATTGAGTTATGACAGCAAGACAAAAGAAAGTTGATAAAATAAGGAAAAGGTCGAAGTAATATTGAGCAGAAGAAATAGATGAAAGGGAGAGAAATTTAGATTCGAACTTTGGAAGTAATTTCCCTAAGTTCGAGGGCCCTCTTGCCCGTCACAATTCTTCAACATTTTGAAGAAACCACATTATTTCGTCTAGGCATTCTCTCGTTAAACGGGAATATCTGGGGGAAAGACCTCTTCTCAGAGAAATTGGTTATGGAAGTCATGGACAAAGTGGCTCAGAAGAATAAGAGCCGTATAGAAAAGTGGGGTATGTCCTCTAAATGGAAATTTAACCGCCGCGAAGGACCTCAACCCAAGGGCAAGAAGCCCAGAAGTAACTTTGAGGGAAGGAAATCCTTTCCTGTTGCGACGGCCTCAGTTACCACCATTCCTCAGACTGTATACATGGTACCCCAGTAGCATGCCTCACAGTCTCCAGCCTTCCACCCTAACTGGGCTCAAAAGAAAGGGTCCGGTAACAGGGAAAGGTCTGGAAAAGACGGTCAATCTAGAGGCCGAGGAAGTAGAGGCAAGGCGATTAAAGATGCATATCCTTCACAACAGCAATGAAGAGCTCGAGGTAGGGGGACGACTTCACCTGTTCAGGGATCGATTAGACTTTGATCCCTGGTCTCACAGCATAGTCTCAAAAGGGCTAGGCTGGAAATGGAGACAGAAACCACACCGGTTCTTTCAATCCACAACCACATTTTTGGAGGATTATGTGCAAGATCTTCTCCAGAAGCGAGTCATCCATTGCACAAAATCCATGAACTTTCAAGGATGGCTATTCTGCGTGCCATAGAAAGATTTGAACACTCTTCAAACTATTCAGGACTTGTCCCCACTAAACAAATTCATTCTGAACGACAAGTTTCAGATGCTGACTATCTCGCATATGCGGAACTACTACCCCAGGGGGCCTACACCGTCTCCATAGATTTTACAAACGCCTATTGGCATCTTCAAATAGGTCGGCACGTCTCCCCCTACCTTGGTTTCAGACTGGCTAGAAAGGCCTACATATTCCAAACTATGCCCTCCGGGCTCAGTATAGCTCTGAGGATTTTCACGAAGCTAATCGAGGCCATCATCCAACAACTTCGGAACAGAAGCTTTCAGGCAATGGTGTACCTGGACGACTGGCTAGTCTGGGCTGCAATGAAATCGGAATGTCTTCTGACTGCCCAAGAAGTCATGAAATTCCTAGTCTCTGGGCTTCCAAATCAACCTCGAGAAGTCCAGGGTGTCTCCAGCTCAGAAATTCTAGTGGCTAGGACTTCACTGGAATCTAAAGTCACACACTCTCTCTCTACCGCAAGGCAAGAGAACGGAAATCGCAAACTCGGTCAAGAGCCTTCTTCGTTCAAAAGTACTCACCAGGCGTCAACAGGAAAGAGTCTTGAGTTTACTATAGTTCACTACTGTGACAGACCCAATCCTGAAAGCAAGACTCATATATGCCAACAGAGTCTGGAGAAGAAAGGCGTCCAATACTCGGAGAGATCTTCACCACAAAATCCTGGTCTTACTGCGAAAGTAGCTCAAGCCGTGGTCCACTGCCAAGAGTCTATTGAACCACGTCCCTCTGCAGTACCCTCCTTCTTCTGACTATTCACATGAATGCCTCAGAACAAGTTTGAGGGCACTCAATTTTAAAAAAAGTGCAGGGTCAGTGGTCGATTGCATTTCAGAAGTTTCACATCAATGTTCAGGAAGCTATGGAAGTGTTTCTGACTCTGAAGAGACGAAATCACACATCAAATTAGTCATCGACAACAGTACGATAGTACGTGTCAACAGACAGGGCTCCAGATCTCTTCAGACCAACCATGTGATCCTAGCCATCCTCTCTTTAGCAAAACAGAGGAATTGGCATCTCTCGGCAGTTTGCCTTGAAGACATTCGCAATGTGACGGCGGACGCCCTGTCGATATTCAAGGCTCTGGAAACAGAATGGTCCCTAGACACAAAGTCATTCTGTTTTGTTCCAGAGAAAGTCCCAGAACTGCAAATCGATGTCTTTGCGGCAAACTTCAATAAGAAGTTTCCGGGTATGTAGCACCAAACTTGGATCCGGAAGTGACAAGAACGGATTTGATGTCTATGGATTGGAACCAGTGGTCCCATACCTACCTATTTCCTCCATTTAACTTCCTACTGAAAATCCTGAACAAACTGCGGACTTTCAAGGGAATAGCAGCTCTAGTGGCTCCCAAGTGACCCAAGAGCAATTGGTATGCTCTTGTTTTGGGACTCTAACCCCTCCAGGTCCCTCTACCATCTACAGGCCTTTCCCAGGATGTTCAACAGAAGACTGTCTTCGCTTCCTCTAGAATAACGAAAACCCTTCAGCAAATAGTTTTTTCGCCCTCGCGGCTCAAATAAAGTTCGGAGTTTTATGTCATGAGTGGTACTATTTTACTACTTTGTTACATAATTTTGGGGTCGGAAAACTCTGGTTTTCTGTATATATCTGCTGTATAAAATGTTTTTTGGGCTCAAGCCATGTCATCCTCATGGAAGCTTCCTATTAGCAGCTTTCTAAGGGATATTTGGCTACAGTGATACTCCCAGAGAATTAACCATAGGTCTCCAGAATTCTAACTCCTGGCACAAGTATCCTTAACATTTTTCTCAAGGATATCGCATAATATCAGGGGACGTATTTCTTGATACGACACATGGCAATCTTCACCCCGAATAGAGTTTTCGCTCTGAGGGGGAAGAGTGGCGAAATTGAAGGGGAGCTGTCATCAAGATTACCCAGGGGATCCCCTTCCTGTACTACTACAGGGTCCAATATGGCTACCCATTCCTTGTTTTGTAGCGAATTGTGCACGGTGTACTCCCGCTTGCTCTCAGAGTTTTAGATCGCTATTTACGAGGATTTATCATGCATTCTCCAGCATCATCTTCCTCTGGAAAGTTGAGTATTTAATCTTTCCTGCGTATAATTTTTAGCTCCCTTCTTACAGTTAAATTAGCATAATTTAGATGTGTTTATTGGAGCGTGGCCGGTAACCTGAGGCGCCATTTTGGACGCTGTCGTTCGCCATACATGCCTTATTTAGTCAGTAGAACGATGTTCCCAGTATTTAGCTTTAATGAATTATGGCTATTTAGGCAAAATTATACTAGTGCACGTATATTTCCTCTTCCTTAAATGTACCGTTCGTATACATTAGTCTCTCGGTGATATAGCGTAGCTGAGATCTCGCCCCGGGCTGGGCTAACCTAGCCTACTCGCTTTAATATACTTCGTACATTATCCCCGTTTACCCTCGCGTACTGTTTCATCAATTCAACAGGAGATAGTATATCTCCTAGAATTATTTATATAATTCAATACTCGTCGCTTTTAGAGAGTTAAGGGTAAACCCTTCCTTCCCTCTGAGTGTCGCCATTAGGTGACAACCCTATCTTGGTCTTGCCATAGAGTAGTATACTCCAGCTTGACTAGGCTAGTGTTTTCTGTCTTCCCCCTTGCCGGCGAGTATCCCGCCTTGGTTTCACGACAGTAACTCAGAGTATTCAGTCTCTATGCCGACAACTCGGCTGCCGGGGGAGTAGTCACTCCCTTGCCGGCTTACAGTTGCAGGAATAGGAAGCCTAGCTTCACTAGCCCGCATCTGAAGTGGTAGTACAATGCCGCCACCCTCTGCCTTGAGGTCTACAAGACAAGTCTTGTTTCGGCAAAGTCTTGGGCTAAAGAATAGATATTCTTCTGCCAGCCAGGACGGCGCCGATATTGAAACAATGTTTCTGATTTGGGACTTGAAATGGCCGGCAATCCTGCCGCCTTCTCCCGACACAACACATAAGACCCTTTCCCTGCCCCTTTCTGTCCTTCAGCGATAGCCTAGCCATTGCATGTCTTTGGCCGGTGTCCTACAATCTTCCCGCTTGCCGGGAGGGCTGTGGTGCCGGCCGGGCTCCTACATATGCAGCTTGATAGCCGCCCTACGGACCCAAGGCTCCGGGAAAGGTTGTGCCGGCCATGATGGCTGGCGGTGGGAAACCCTAATGTCTTCGAGTGTTCTTCAGTCCTGCCTTGGACTGCCATCCACATCCCTGGACCCGGCAGTGGCTGGCAACAGATCTTGTGGCTGGGTTGAAGCTAGAATGATTCATTCCCCCCTTCCATTTGAACCCTCATTCTGGAAGAAGGCAGTAAGGACAGTAGTACCTATACCCTTATTTATCTACTAAACTATAATAAGGTAGCCCTTCTCTATGCTCTCAGGTATTAACTTAGCCAACAGCATGCCGGCTGGACCGGTGCCGCCAGGTATTAGCCTAGCCGGCAACATGCCGCCTGAACCACAGTATATGCTTATAAAGTAGCCAGTATTTCTGCAGTATAGTACATACTGCACGCAGAAAACTAATATATATTATAAAATAGTTTATATTTTCCAACATATATTTTCCAACATACTCTGCGTATCCTTTTAATGTCCATTGTTGAAACTAATCATAATATTGAAGTGAAGTATTCCTTCAATACCCTGATGAATCATAGTCATCAGATCTCATAATTTTACCCTACAATATTAATACTCTTTTATGAAAGGGTTAGTGCTAGTATACACTAATTCTAACTCTAGAAGTTAGAACCCTTCCACTCTAGTTTTCCCTCAATAAGGAAATTCTAAATATTAATATTGAGGGAGGTCACAGCAATTGGCTGGACAGGAGGTACAAGTATGTGTCTTTCCTATTTCCTTTCTAGCTTACTATCCTAAGCTATAATGGTGAAGATAATACCATATTTTCTTGCATGAAAACAAATTAATTTATCAAGTGTGATAAATTACTGCATACTCATTTTAATTTCCTTTCTTTACAGGAGGACCAGAAGCTGAAATGTGAGGTGATGTACTGTAACCACAAAAGTAGGAACTTTTGTGGTCACACTATGTGCAGGTCTCATGCCGCCTGCGTAGTGACAACTGAAACCTTGAAGTATTGGGACCCCAAGGACTGTAACGTCTGCGCGGCCTTGGTGACCGAGTGTTTTGGCGACCCCAAGTTGGAGGAGTCGAGGGATGCAGCACGTGAAAAGCTTTGGAAATGGGTACAAGGATTTCAAAAGAACTCTCTTGGACCTTACCTCCCCAACGATATGATGCGAAGCTTGCTGTTCCCAAAGGCAACAGCTGATGCCGTCGTACCCCAGGCATGGCCCGGGCCCCCCTGCATCCAGATTGCAGTCGAGGCTGATGTCAATGAAGTCTTACAAGGCATGGACATCCACCAGGAGGAAAGGATGTCTGAAGTGTCCACAGACACGGAGAAGCATCTTCTTCGAGACGACCCTGAAGAAGAATCGACTCTACCACCCGGAGGAGATGAGGACCATGACTTAACAGAAGCGGAGGAACCGCTTCTGCCTGTGCCGGCATTCGAGCTGACACCGTCTATGTCTTCGGCTCCTACCCCTCCATTAGACTCGATGGGTCATGCAGTCTTAGCCCACATTACCACGCTAATGGAAAATCTACGTAAGGAGAACGTAGACTTGAAAGAAAAGATGACGAGAGTTCTGTGAAGCGACTCGGATCGTCACCTCCCGAGGGTCTTACAAGCGACCCAGAGTGAAAGACCTGCCACCCTGCTCCGAGACCAATCCCTGGAGGTATGCGGAGTTCATGCCAACTACTAACGGCAAATTCTACATCTCGGTGAAGTTGGGAGCCGTCCACCTGAACGACATTGAGTTTTGGCCTAACGTTGCGGCTTACCCGGAGTGCTTCATCTGGCTGAAGAGTGAGCCAGTGTCGAGAGAAGAGACGGAACCAAAGGATGTCATGGTATTCCACCACGATAAGGCACAGGCTCTCTTGACGAGTAGCCTGAAGAAGGCAGGATACACTAAATCGCGAGTTTCTGCACTGAGCAAAAAACACCCTACCTTTCTTGCTCCTTCTTCGAGAGCCTTCCCCTTCACCTCGAAGGCTCTTCCGACTGTACTCAAGACCGCTGATGCAGGCCAACCATGCCCTACACTAGAAGAGTGTAGGCCTTTGTCTCTGGACTTGCCCACAGATGAGAAAGATGGAAGGAAATCCACCTAACCTTCTCAGTATCGAAGCTTGACGCAGCAGTTCAGCGAGGACCTACCAAAGCTATTGGACTTTCTCGGGCGAAGGGCGTAAGAGACAAAGGAGAAGCTAGCTGCCCCCCTTTCCCTCCAGAACTGCATGGAGACGTGAGCAGGCAATGCCAGCACCCCATATATGTACACGGTCCTGGCAAAGATGCATATGGCCACCCTTGTCAAGGACCTTTATGCCTTCGTGAAGGCCAGGAGGGCCTGTAGAGAGTTTGTGTTTGCCAATGCAACGGTGAAGCACGAACCTAGGAAGCTGATTACTTCCTGTATCTGGGGTAAGGACCTCTTCCCAAAGGAAGTGATACAAGATATAGTAGAGAAAGCTGCCACGGAGAATAGGAACCTTCTCCAAAAGTGGGGCATCTCTTCAAAGAGGAAGTCTTCCCCAGATGCTGGTCCCCAACCCAAGAGGAAGACAAAAAAGCCACGACTACCTTCTCGGACTCCTCAGCAACATCTCACAATCACCATGACCACGATGCCCCAAGTGGTCGCTCAACCACAGACCACCTTCCAAGTGGTGCCTCAACAGCTGGTAGCGCAGTCACCAGCCTTCAACCCAGGGTTTGAGAGGCACACCACTACCTTTCGCCCGAAAGGAAGAGGATCTCAACGGGGCTCCTTAAGAAACCCCTCACGAGGCAGGGGAGGACGAGGTCAGGGTGGCAAACCCTCAGGACCATCTAAACAATGAGATGCTCCAGCAAGGAGGGAGACTCCACCACTTTCGGGATCGTTGGACCTTTG
The DNA here is from genome assembly GCF_036898095.1 of Palaemon carinicauda. NCBI lineage: Eukaryota > Metazoa > Arthropoda > Malacostraca > Decapoda > Palaemonidae > Palaemon > Palaemon carinicauda. The sequence continues at coordinate 85,760 of NW_027172247.1, read as the reverse complement.
ATCGCTGGGCCCACAGCCTCATCAAAAATGGACTAGGATGGAAACGGAACAGATCTCCACCTTCATTTCCTCAGTTCTTCCAACACTCCACCCCCTTACTGGAAGATCATACCTTAGAACTCTTGAACAAGAAGGTTATAAGGAAAGCAAAGTCCATCAAATTCCAGGGAAGGCTGTTCTGTGTTCCCATGAAGGACTCGGACAAACTCAGAGTCATTCTAGACTTGTCGCCACTCAACAAATTCATCGAGAACAACAAGTTCAGGATGTTAACCTTCAACACATCAGGACCCTGTTTCCGAAAGGGGCGTACACAGTCTCAATAGACCTGGTATATGCTTACTGGCACCTTCCAGTCAGCCGGCCCCTCTCCTCCTACCAAGGATTCAAGTTACAGAAGACAAAGTATGTCTTCAGAGCCATGACCTTCGGACTAAACATAGCCCCAAGGATCTTCACCAAACTTGCGGACACAGTCGTACTACAACTACACCTAGAAGGCGTTCAGGTAGCAGCGTACCTGGACGACTGGCTGGTGTGGGCAGCATCCAAGACTGCTTGTCTGCAGGCATCCAAGAAAGTGATCCATTTCCTGGAACATCTGGGATTCAAGATCAACTACAAGAAGTCTCGCTTCTCTCCAGCTCAGGAGTTTCAATGGCTGAGAATCCATTGGAACTTGAAGTCACACTGCCTCTCCATTCCACCAAAGAAGAGGAGAGAGATTGCGGGTTCTGTCAAGAGACTGCTGAAATCCGAAAGGATCTCCAGACGCCAACAGGAAAGAGTACTGGGCTCTCTCCAGTTTGCAGCAGTAACAGACCCAGTGCTAAGAGCACAGCTGAAAGATGCGTCAGGAGTCTGGAGAAGATACGCATCAAATGCTTGAAGAGATCTACAGAGACCGGTACCAACCTTACTACAATCACTTCTCTACCGTGGTCAAAGGTCAAGAGCCTAACAAGGACCGTTACCTTACTACCACCTCCTCCATCGTCGGCAGGATGGGGAGGTCACTCCCATCAAAGGAAAGCCCAAGGGACCTGGTCATCCCTGTTCAAGACCTTTCACATTAATATTCTGGAGGCCATGGCAGTCCTCCTGATGTTGAAGAAGCTATCCCCTCACAGATCAGCCCACATCAGGCTGGTCTTGGAAAACGAAGTGATAGTGAGATGACTGAACTGACAAGGCTCGAGATCGCCCCACATCAATCACGTGATGTTAGCCATCTTTCGTATCGCAAGGAAGGAGAGATGGCCCTTTTCGGCAGTTCACCTACAAGGGTTCCACAATGTGATGGCAGACGCTCTATCCAGGCTAAAGTGATAGAGTCAGAATGGTCCCTAGATGCAGACCTATTCTCCTTCATCTTGGAAAAAGTCCCAGAACTGCAGATCGACCTCTTCGCGACGAGCGACAAGAAACTACCTCGATACGTAGCCCCCTATGAGGACCCTCTGGCAGAGGCGAGGGACGCCATGTCCCTCAATTGGAACAGATGGACCCGGATCTACCTGTTCCCTCCAACGAATCTCCTGCTGAAGGTCCTCAACAAGCTGAGATTCTTCAAGGGAACTGCAGCAGTAGTGGCCCCCAAGTGGCCCAGGAGCAATTGGTTCCCTCTGGTGATGGAACTGAAGCTGAGGCTGGTCCCTCTACCGAACCCAGCTCTATCCCAATTCGTTCAGAAGTCAAATGTCTTCGCTTCATCACATTCATCACAGAGAACTCAACACCTTCATCTCATGATTTTCTCGCCTTCGCAGTCAAGAAAAGATTTGGGATCTCGAAAGACAGTATAGACTTTCTAGAAGAATACAAGTCAGAGTCAACCAGAAGACAATATGAATCGTCTTGGAAGAAGTGGGTTGCTTTTGTTTAAGCAAAGAAGCAAAAAAGAAATCTCAATAGACTTCTGCAAGTCCTTCTTCATCCACCTTCACAAACAGGGCTTGGCTGCCACCACGATAACTACGTGTAAGTCAGCTTTGACTAGACCTCTTCTATATGGCTTCCAGGTGGACCTGGCGAACGAAATCTTCAACAAGATTCCGAAGGCATGCTCTAGACTTAAACCAGCAGCCCCTCCAAAGCCCATTTCATGGTCTCTAGACAAAGTCTTACACTATGCTTCAACCTTGAACAATGAAGATTGCTCTCTAAAGGATCTAACACAAAAAGTGATATTCCTGTTCAATATAGCCTCAGGGCTAGAGTTAGTGAAATAGTAGCCCTATCAAGAGACGAGGGCCATATTCAGTTCACAGAAGTGGGAGAACTGAATCTTTCCTGATCCTACATTTCTAGCCAAAAACGAGCTACCCATCAAAAGGTGGGGTCCCTGGAGAATCTGCCCTCTGCAGGAAGATGTCTCTCTATGTCCAGTAGAGTGTCTAAAGGTCTATCTTCGAAGAACTTCAGGGGAAGACAGCTCTTCAAAGGTGAAACCTCAGGATCAAACTTATCCCTAAAACAACTGAGGGCGAAGCTCACCTACTTCATTCGCAGAGCGGATCATGATAGTACACCCACAGGTCATGATCTGAGAAAGATTGCTTCCTCACTGAACTTTTTTCAGTATATGGACTTTGAGAGACTCCGCTCATACACTGGTTGAAAATCCTCCAGAGTCTTCTATAAACATTATGCGAAGCAAGTGCACGCCTTAAAACATTTTGTGGTGGCGGCAGGTAGTGTTGTAAAACCTGTCGTCTAGTGGTGCGATGAACAGTGAACTGTTTGGGACTGTATCAGTTTGGGTGAAAAGGTGTTGACACCTTGCAGTGCAATACCTTTTTATTAAGTGTCCCCCTGGTGACACTAGGACTGTTCTTTATAGGTACCGAATTATACCAAGGACACCAGTACCATGTGTACACTTGTACGCAGTGTTGATAATTATCCAACATTTACAGTGAACTATCTTAATAATTTTTCAACTGATTTCGAGTGGCTAATGACTTTTCTTCTCTTTCAGGTAGAAAATATATTTATCTTTTATATGTTGGATGTATAATTCTATTGCAAAATATTAATACACCAATTATTACATTTATGTTGTCTATTCAAATAAATGTCTAACGTGTATTTGCGTCTTATTCGCCCCAAATATAGTTAAATAAAATTAGACGGAGTTCTTTACTTATTTTCCTAAGTACAGTATTTGCTTGAGGGTAGTTATATATATGAACAAAATAACTGAATGTTATTTACATTTGTTCCTATATAGATACAAACCCTGCAGCTTCTACTGTCGAGGACGACATTTCCCTGCAGGAGGCATGAAGCCCTAACATTGTTCCATCCCTAGTGGTTATGACATATAACGGTATCGTCATATATTTCTTTGGTCTGGATGACCATATAGAAGCTGACCCAAGGTTGAGGCACTTATACAAACCCACAGATACAGTACTTTCAAGTAATTCTCTGGTAAACTTCCATCAGGACGACATGGCTTGAGCCCAGAAAATGGATTTTGAAGCAAAGCAAAAAATCTATTTTTGGGTGAGATGGCCATGTCGTCCTGATGAACCCACCCTCCTTTTCTAAAGAAAAGGATTGTATAACAATCCCCACCAAAAACTACTCTATCTGTAGCGCCATGCTTAATTGCTACAAGGAATGAGTAGCCATATTGGACCCTGTAGTAGTACGGGAAGGGGATCCACTGGGTAACCTTGATGATGGCTCCCCTTCAATTTCGCCACTCTTCCCTCTCAGAGCGAAAACTCTATTCGGGGTGAAGATTGCCATGTGTCGTATCAAGAAGTACATCCCATGATATTATGCGATATCCTTAAGAAAAATGTTAAGGATACTCGCGCCTGGAGTTAGAATTCTGGAGACCTAAGGTCAATTCTCTGGGAGTATCACTGTAGCCAAATATCCCTTAGAAAGCTGCCAATAGGAAGCTTCCATCAGGACGACATGGCCATCTCACCCAGAAATAGATTTTTCGCTTTGCTTCAAAATCCGTTAAATTCATTACTGTTACATTTATGCATCTTTGGAAGCAAAAACAGACTGCCGTTTTCTTTTTGCATTTCCTTTCATTGGACATACTGTACAAAATAAATGTAATGTACCTCAAATTTCAACCCTCCTTTTATAGACTTTGGTCTTTTCATCTATTGGAGAAAAAAATCTCCACAGTGAATGGGACTATGATGTTGAATTCGTTGCTCCTACTTTTCACAGACATATCGCCCCCTTCATAGCTTGGTACCATAGTAACCAATGCTAAAGGGAAATCTGATTATGTCTATGGGATGTAAAGGGTTAAAACTCTCTTGGCCACAATTGAGAATAATAATTCTCTGGTACACTTCTATTAGAACAACAAGGCTCGACCCCAAAAAAATCTATTTTTGGGTGAGGCAGCCATGTCGTCCTGATGGCCTGCCCGTTGCTTTTCATCTCCTCCCAATTCTAAGCGTGGGACCTCACATCATGCGATGGCTGCTCCTGGAATGGTTCAACAAGAAATGTATTAGTTGTAGCACATTGAGATCGGCGAGTTGTAGCCGCCCTCTCGCCCACATATCACTTATCCTTCGAGAGAAGGTTAACTCTATTCGGGGAAGGATAACCATGGACTGTTATTAACCCGTCCGTGTTATATTTGTGATATCTCTCGGATACTCGCTCCAGAGGTTAGAACTCTGTTCATACCTCTAAGGTAAAATTTCTCTAGTACATCATTTGCAGAAATATCCCAATTAGAAGCTCATGATGAGGAACTTTGATCAGGATGACAAGGCTATCTCACACAAAAATAGATTTTTCCAATGTCAAAATCCATTAATTAAGGTAATATTGACCTCTTTAAACTTATAGGTAAATTTATTATATAATAATACAGAATTTTATATACAAAAGACAAAAAAATGTACAGAAAATTCCATCAAAGTAGGCTGAATAAAAATTCTTATTCTTGATAAAGAGTAATGTGGTTGTCTGTTGTTGTTTGTGAAAATACGAACATCAATATTAACATTATGTAAAATACAAAACAATTTTATCATAATGATGCATTAATTTAAGAGGTGTCTAGCTAGTATGGACCTTTGATAAAATTTCCCTATTTCCTTACAACTTTCCTCGTTAACAAATCTTTATATGCTGTGATAGAATAAATTTCAAAGTATGACATACTTTTTCACATTGCACTTTAATGGCTGATTCCCTTTGTCTTAATACCTTAATCGGTTTCGGTTTATATCATTGGTGCAATGAACCCCAACCTGGGGTCTATGGTTGTACCTCTATACTCCTCTAGCCTTGTATCCGAGGGCTCTTTTCAAGATGGTCACCGTTCAACTTGATGGTCACAATCTGCACCTCATTTATGCTTTTGGCAACTTCGTATCGCTTGAAGGTATTCTCTCAGGTTTTTCTTCATAAGTCCTGTTGCCCCCACCACCAGAGGAATTATTCGTAGTTCTTTCAGTTCCCAAGTATTTTTTCAGATCATCCTTTAGCTCTTGATATTTTGTTATTTTCTGCCCTCTCAGCTCTATTGAGGTCAAAATCACTGGGTACTGTCACATCTATAACATTTGCTGTTTTTTCTTCTTTACTCCAGATCACAATATCAAGTCTTATAGCACTTCCTTCTATATATCTTCGTGTTGGCATTATCTTATCATAAAAGATGGAAATGATCCTGTTGGAGGTAAATGGATCTGGCTCATGCTCCCATACCTTATCGTTTACTTCAATTTTGTATTCCTTACATATTTTCCAATAAATATATTTTTGGGGTCAAGCCATGTCGTCCTGATGGAAGGTTCCTATTGGTAGCTTTCTAAGGGATATTTGGCTACAGCGATATTCCCAGAGAATTGACCTTTAGGTCTCCAGAATTCTAACTCCTGGCGGGAATATCCTTAAAATTTCTCTTAAGGATATCGCATAAAATCAGGGGACGTATATCTTGATACGACACATAGCAATCTTCACCCCAAATAGCGTTTTCGTTTCGAGGGGGAAGAGTGGCGAAAACAGAAGGGGAGCCTTATCAAGGTTACCCTTCCTCCCGTACTCTTACCAGTATCCAAGATAGCGCTTATTCCTATTTTTGTAGCAAATTTGCACGGTGGTTTTCCCTGTTGATCTAACGTTTGTGATCGCTATTTTGAGGATTAATAATGCAATCTCCAGCTTCTTCTGCCTCTGGAAAGTTGGGTATTTATTCTTTACAGTGTAAAATTTTTAGCTCCTGCTTCACAGTGAAATTAGAGTAATTTATTGTGTTTAGGAGCTTGGTCGGTCACCGGAGGCACCATGGGCGCTGTCATTCGTTATGCATGCTTTATTAGTTAGCAGAATGACAATCCCAGTTGTAATAGCATTAAAAAATTATGAAAGCTATTTAGGCATAATTATACTAGTAAAGATATATATATTTATACATATATTTTCCTCTTCCTATGTCGATCGTATACGTTACAGTTTCGACGATTTAGGTAGCCGAGATCTCACCCTGCGCTAGGTTACCTAGCCTACGCGCTTTAGTATACTTTCATACATTATCCCCGATTACCCTCGTGTATCGTTTTATCAATTCAACGGGAGATAGTATATCTCCTAGAATTAGATATGATTTGATACTAGTCTCCTGTGGAGATTTAAGGGTAATCCCTCCTTCCCTCTGAGTGCTGCCATAGGCAACAACCCTGTTTGGTCTTGCCATAGAGTAAATCCCTCCGGCTCGACAAGGCTAGGGTTTTCTGTCTCCACCCTTGCCGGCGTGTATCCTGGCTTTGGTTTTCGTCAGAACCTCAGAGTATTCAGTCTTTCTGTCGGCAGCTGAGCAGTAGGGTGAGTAGTCACTCCCCTGCCGGCTTGCAGCTGCCGGCATAGGAGGCTAAGCCTCCCCAGGACGCACCTGAAGTGATAGTTTGATGCCGCCACCTTCTTCCCTGCGGTCTAGAAGACTAGTCCTGTTTCGGCAGACCCTAGGCTGAAGAATAAATATTCTTCTGCCGCCTAGGATGGCGCCGATACTGAAACAGAGTTTCTGCCTAATGTGGAAGTGGCGGCAATCCTGCTGCCTTCTTCCACACTTGATACAGGACCCATTTCCCTGCCCCTCTCTGTTCTTTAGCGATAGCCTAGCCATCGCAATCCTGTGGCTGGCGTCCTACATTCTCACCGCTTGCTGGGTAGATTGTGGTGCCGGCCGGGCTCCTACATAAAAAGCCGTATTAGCCACTCAGTCTTTTCCTTACAGACGCAAAGGCTCCGGGAAAGTTTGTGCCGACTATGATGGCTGCCGGTGGGAGACCCCTTTACTGTTGAGTGTTCTTCAGTCCTCCCTTGGATTGCCATCCACATCCCCAAAGCCGGCAGTGACTGGCAACGGATTTTGTGGCTGGATGGAAGCTTGAATGACACATTCTCCCCTTCCATTTGAACCCTCATTCTGGAGGAAGGCAGTAAGGTTAAGTACTTACACCCTTATTCATTGTTAACAAACATTTTAATATGGCAGCCCTTCACTCCATGCTTTCTCACTCTGTCAGCTAGTGCCGCCAGGTACTAACCCAGATGGCAACATGCCGACTGGACCAGTGCTGTCAGGTACTAACCCAGTCGATGGTATGCTGGCTGGACCGGAGCTGCCAGGTTTATGTTGCCGGCTGGACCTTGCCGCCAGATGCTAGCTTAGCCGGCAACATGCCGGCTGAACTACAGTATATGATTATACAGTAGCCAGTATATTTTCAGTATAGATATACTGCAGACAGAAAACTATGGTATAATATTATACAGTCGTTATTTTCCAACATACCTCGTGTTTCTTTGCACAGTCTATTGTTGAGATCAATCCTATATTGAAGGAAAAGATTTCCTTCAATACACTGATAGTTAATCAATTAACTACTTACCCCACAATATTAAAGAACTTAAGAAGGGTCGGTGTTAGTATACACTTATCTATCCCTAAAGGTTAGAACCCTTCTCCTTGAGTTTGCCTGAGTATGGAAACTCTATGACTTTAATTTTGGGGGAGGTCACAGCAATTGGCTGGACAGGAAACACAAGTATGTGTCTTTCCTATTCCCTTTCTAGCTTAACCATCCTAAGCTATAATGGTTAAAATATTAATATTAATATTTTGCATAATTTGCTTATCATGTGAGATAAACAACCGCGTACTCATTTAATTTTCCTTTCTTTGCAGGAGGACCAAATGAAGTGCAAAATCATCTTTTGCAACCACAGGAGTAAGGACTTTTGTGGTCACAAGGTGCGCAGGTTTCACGCCAACTGCACCAAAACTACCGAAACCCTGCGGTACTGGGACCCCCAAGATTGTAACATATGCCAGACCTTGGTGACCGAAGGTTTCGACGACCCCAAGTCAGCGGAGTCGAGGGATGCAGCATGAGCAAAGCTGCGCAGATAGGTACGAGGGTTCCAAAAGAACTCTATGGGACTGTACCTTCCTAATGAAAGGATGTGCGACTTGCTGTTCCCAAAAGCGGGTATCGAAGCTGTCGTACCCCAAGCACGACCTGAACCCCCCTGCGTCCAGATTGCCATTGAGACGGACGTCAGTTAGGCATTACAGGACATCCACCTGGAGGAAAGGATGTCTAAAATGTCCTCGGACACGGAAAAATATCTACTGAAGGATGATCCTGAGGAGGAGTCTACCTCCAGATGAAGATGATGATATAGAGTCGGAGTCCCTTCCGTCGGTACCGGCACCGGAGCCGTTGCCTTCAACATCTTCTGCCCCTCCATCAGACGACATGAGACGGGCACTGGCCAATCTTACGGCTCTAATGGAGAACATTCGCAAGCAAGGCGAAGCTAGGGAAGCGAAACTCGAGAGAGAGCTTCGTGAAGCTCGTCTCACCGCCTCCCGAGGGTTAAACAAGCGACCCAGAGTCCAAGACCTCCCACCCTGCTCCGAAATCAATCCCTGGAGGTATGCCGACATCAGGACAATTACTAATGGCAAACTCTTCATATCGGAGAAGATGGGAGCCGTCCCCTTAGATGACATCCAGTTCTGGCCAAGCTTTAATGCCTACCCAGAATGCTTCATCCGATTGAAGCAGGAGCCAGCATCAAAAGAGGAGATGGAACCTAAGGAGGTCATGGTATTCGACCACGACAAGGCACAGCCTCTCTTGTCAAGTAGCCTGAAGAAGGTGGGTTACACAAATTCGAAAGTGTCTGCCTTGAGCAAGAAGCATCCTACCTTTCTTTTTCCTGCTTCAATAGCCTTCCCCTTTATGTCGAAGGCTTTTAAAGCTGTTGCCAAGGTAGTGGAGGCAGGCAAACCATGCCCTACACTAGAGGAGTGTAGACCTCTGTCGTTAGCGTTGCCCATGAAGGATAAGGATTGGAAAGAAGTCCACCTAACCTTCTAGGTAGGGAAGTTGGATGCAGATATCGCGGGGACGACAGTTCAGCGAGAATTTCCGGAAACTGTCAGACTTTCTCTTGCGTAGGGAGCAAGAGACGAAGGAGAGACTAGCGGCATCCCTATCCTTACAGAACTGCATGGAAATGTGTGCAGGCCTAAAGAGCACATGGCCATCTCAGTCAAGGACTTGTACGGCTTTATGAAAGCCAGAAGAGCATGTAGAGAGTTCGTGTTTGCTGCAGCAACAGTAAAACACCAACCCAGGAAGTTGATAGCTTCCAATATCTGGGGTAAAGACTTCTTCCCTAATGAAGTGGGGCATGTCATCCAAACGCAAGTCTTCCTCGGATGCGGGTCCCCAACCTAAGAGGAAGACCAAGAGACCCAGACTACCCTCTCGGCCTGCCCAGCAACATTATTCCACAGTCGCCATGACCGCAGTGTCCCAAGCGGTTGCTCAACTGCAAACCACATTCCAGAAGGTGCCTCAACAGGTGGTTGCCCAGTCACCAGCATTTAACCCTGTGTTCGAGAGGCAAACCACTACCTTTCGTCCTAAAGGTAGAGGCTCCAGATGGGGCTCCTCAAAACACCCCTAACGAGGTAAGGAAGGACGCGGTCAGGGAGTTAAATCCTCCGGACAATCAAAGCAATGAGATGCTTCAGGTAGGAGGGAGGCTGCAACATTTTCAGGATCGTTGGACCTTTGATCCTTGGGCCCACAGCCTAATCAAGAATGGACTTGGATGGAGCTGGAGCAAGTCTCCACCATCATTCCCTTAATTCTTTCAACAGTACACCCCCTCACTGGAAGAATATACCCTAGAACTATTGAGCAAGTGGGTAATAAGGAGGGCAAAGTCCATCAAATTCCAGGGAAGGCTGTTTTGTGTTCCCAAGAAGGACTCAACAAGTTCATCAAGAACAGCAAGTTCAGGATGTTAACCCTTCAGCACATATGGACCCTGTTACCAAAAGGGACGTACACAGTTTCAATAGACCAGCAGATGCTTACTGTCCTATTCCAGTCAACCACCCCCTCTCCTCCTACCTAGGATTCAAGCTAAAGAAGAAAAAGTACGTCTTCAGAGCCATGCCCTTCGGACTAAATATAGCCCCAAGGATATTCACCAAACTTGCAGACGCAGTCGTACTACAACTACGCCTAGAAGGCGTTCAGGTAGCAGTGTACCTGGACGACTGGCTGGTGTGGGCAGCATCCAGGACGGCTTGTCTGCAGGCATCCAAGAAAGTGATCCAGTTCCTGGAACATCTGGGATTCAAGATCAACTTCAAGAAGTCTCGACTTTCTCCAGCTCAGGAGTTTCAATGGCTGGGAATCCATTGGAACTTGTAGTCACACCGCCTCTCCATTCCCTCAGGGAAGAGGAGAGATCGTAGGATCTGTCAAGAGACTACTGAAATCCGACAGGATCTCAAGACGCCAACAGGAAAGAGTACTGGGCTCTCTCCAGTTCGCAGCAGTGACAGACCCAGTGCTAAAAGCATAGCTGAAAGATGTATCAGGTGTCTGGAGAAGATACGCATCAAAAGCTTGAAGAGATAAAAAAAGACCGATACCGACCTTACTACGATCACTTCTCGAGCCATGGCCGAAGGCCAAGAACCTAAAGAGGACTGTACCCTTACAACCAGCTCCGCCATCGATAACCATCCACACGGATGCCTTGACGGAAGGATGGGGAGGTAACTCCCATCAAAGGAAAGTCCAAGGGACTTGGTCTTCTTTGTTCAAGACCTTTCACATCAACATTTTTGAGGCCATGGCAGTCCTTTTGATGTTGAAAAAACTCTCCCCTCGCAGATCAGCCCACATCCGGCTGATCCTCGACAGGGAAGTGATAATGAGATGTCTCAACCGACAAGACTCGAGATCGCCCCATATCAACCATGTGATAATGGCCATCTTCCGTCTGGCGGAAAAGGAGAGATGGCACTTATCAGAAGTTCACCTTCAAAGGTTCCGCTATGTGACGGCGGACGCTCTATCTAGGCTCACGCCAATAGGGTCAAAATGGTCCCTAGATGCAGACTCATTCTCCTTCATCTTACAACAAGTCCTGGAACTGCAGATTGACCTCTTAGCGACGAGCGACAACAAGAAACTACCTCAATATATAGCCCCATACGAGGACCCTCTAGCTGAGGCGACGGACACCATGTCCCTCGATTGGAACAGATGGAACTGGATCTACCTGATCCCTCCAACCAATCTCCTACTGAAGGTCCTCAACAGGCTGAGATTCTTCTGAGGAACGGCAGCTCTAGTGGCTCCCAAGTGGCCCAAGAGCAACTGGTTCCCTCTGGTAATGGAACTGAAGCTGAGGCTGGTCCCTCTACCGAACCCAGCACTATCTCAACAGGTTCAGAAGTCGACTGTCTTCGCTTCATCACAGAGAACCCAAAACCTTCATCTCATGATTTTCTCGCCTTAGCGGTGAAGAAAAGATTTGGGATCTCAAAAGGCTGTACAGTATAGACTTCTTGGAAGAATACAAGTCCAAGTCAACCAGAAGACAATATGAATCGTCTTGGAAAAAGGACTGAAAGAAATCTCAATAGACTTTTGTCTGTCCTTCTTTATCCACCTTCATAAACAAGGTCTGGCAGCCAACACGATAGCTACGTGTATGTCGGCTCTGACTAGACCTCTTCTATACGCCTTCCAAGTGGACCTGTTGAACGAAATCTTTAACAAGATCCCAAAGGCAAGTGCTAGGCTTAGGCCAGTAGCTCCTCCGAAGCCCATTTCATGGTCCTTGGACAAGGTTCTACATTATGCTTCAACAGTGAACAATTAAGATTGCTTTCCTAAGGATCTAACTCAAAAAGTTATTTTCCTGTTCGCTACAGCCTCAGGGGCTAGAGTTAGTGAGACAGTGGCCCTATCCAGAAACGAGGGCCATATTCAGTTCACAAAAGTGGGAGAACTGAAACTTTTTCCTGATCCAACCTTTCTCGCTAAGAACGAGCTACCCACTAAGAGAATCTGCCCTCGGAAGGAAGATGTCTCTCTGTGTCAAGTAGAATGTCTAAAGTTCTATCTTCGAAGAACTTCAGACTTCAGGGGAGGACAGCTCTTCAAAGGAGAAACTTCAGGATCAAACTTATCCCTAAAACAACTGAGGGCGAAGCTCACCTACTTTATTCGCAGAGCGGATCCTGACAGTACACCCGCTGGTCATGATCCAAGAAAAATTGCTTCATCACTGAACCTTTTTCAGTATATGAACTTTGAGCGTCTTCGCTCATACACTGGATGGAAGTCATCCAGAGTCTTCAATAAACATTATGCAAAACAGGTGCATGAGTTGAAGCATTATGTAGTGGCAGCAGGTAGTGTATCAAAACCTGTCTAGTACTGCGATGAATAGTGAATTGATTGGGACTCTCAATTATGGTGAAAAGGTGTTGACACCTTCCAGTGCAATACTTTTTAAGTGAGTGTCACCATGGTGACACTAAGGACTGTTCAAATAATTTCAGGTGTAAAATTATACATATAACACTCTTGCCGTGTGTACTTTACATAGTGTTGATAATATCCAACATTTACAGAAAACTATATTAGAAAATTTTATTAAATTTTCAAATTCCATAGTGGCACTAATCATTTCTTCCCTTTCAGGTAGAAAATTTGTCTGTATTAAGTTGTATATATGTATAATTCTCTTTATATATATTAATATATATTACACGTGTTATTCTATCTTTAGTCATTTATCGTGAATAGATGTCTATTAAAGTGTAATTAAGTCTTATTTTGCCCCACAATTAACACAAATAAAGTATAACCAGAGTTTTCTTACTTACTTAAGTAAAACCTCATATTATTGTATGTTTATGGACAATAAATATAGTTGATACATTTGTTCCAACAGTATATACAAACCGTGAGACTCTTGTATATCTAGTTGATACTATGTTTGTTCATACAGTATATGCAAACCTTGAGACCCTTTTTCTACTGTCTAGTATGACTCTTCCCTGCAAGGGACAGATAGCCCTAACATTGTCTATGATTAGTGGTAATGACGTATAACGGTAACGTCATCTGTCTCAATGATCTGGATGACAATAGGAAAATTTGTCCAAGGTTAAGGCACCTATGAAAATCCACAGATACAGTACTGTCTAATAATTCTCTGGTAAACTTCCATCAGGACGACATGGCTTGAGCCCAAAAAACGGATTTTGAGCAATGCGAAAAATCTATTTTTGGGTGAGATGGCCATGTCGTCCTGATGGGCCCGCCCTCCTTTTCCATAGAAAAGGCCAAGGGAAGATCCCTCCCGAAACTACTATATCTGTAGCACCATGCTCAATGCTACAAGGAATAAGCGCCATCTTGGATACTCGTAAGAGTACGGGAGGAAGAGTAACCTTGATAACGGTGCCCCTTCTGTTTCCGCCACTCTTCCCCCTCGAAACGAAAACGCTATTCAGGGTGAAGATTGCTATGTGTCGTATCAAGATATACATCCCCTGATTTTATGCGATATCCTTAAGAAAAATTTCAAGGATATTCGCGCCAGGAGTTAGAATTCTGGAGACCTAAAGGTCAATTCTCTGGGAATATCATTGTAGCCAAATATCCCTTAGAAAGCTACCAATAGGAACCTTCCATCAGGATGACATGGCCATCTCACCCTAAAATAGATTTTTTGCTTCGCTCAAAGTCCGTTTTACAGATCTTATCGTGGCGAGCTTTGTAGTGATCATCTGCAAGTTGGTTCTGGTAAGCTGAAACCAGATGACCAACACTCTCAACTGCTTCATGACAAAACCTACACTGGTCGGCTACTGATATGCCCGCCATTTTCTTTGGTCTTGTGCTCCTATTATCATGCTTTCTCCATCAAAACCTAAATTTTCATTCCTTATCCACCAGAGTGACTTTTCTTTGTCTATATAACCTTTTTCCAGTTCTTCTTAGAATCTTCCTGCTCTTCCATGGTGTTTACACCTTTCCATTCTAAGTTGTTCCTCTCTAAAAGTGAATTTCTGCCTGGCCTTTCTGGCTATCATTGTTGCTGAAGTCTGTTCAGTGCCCTTTGTTTCTTCTAATAACTGTCCTGCAAAGTTCTTAGCCTGCTTTGTTATTGATGTTAGTTGGCTCAGGGCTTCATTATGATTTTGGGAAACCTTTTTGATGTTCTTATCCAAAGAACTTTTTAAGTATTGCCCTATACTTATGTACAATTGGTGCTCTGTAGGCTTGATTGATTTTGGTTAAATCTAGTTTACATTCTCTGTGTGGGAGGTATATTCTATCCATACACTAGTTTCTATATGTGACTTTGTGCAGGGTGAGAATTTTCCTGGTCTTAACATCTATCTTACCTATCTCACTTTGTGGTCAGTCTACAATACCAAAACCATAGGACATCACTGGTATTGCGCGCTGATTTATGGCAGTGATCTTATTCTTTGGTGTTAATTCTGACTTAAGATCTTTAGGCGGCTGATGTACTCTTTCTTCATCTTTTCTCTCATTTTCTTCTGTTCTATATAATTATTTTCTTCTATTCCCAAGTACTTTTATGCAGGTTCCTCTGAAAGATCTACAAACATACCTTCCTCTACCTCTATTCCTTCTGATGTTACTTTCTTCCCTTTCTTGATGGAAATCTTAGCACATTTATCTAATTCAAAATCCATGCAGATGTCACTTGAAAATCTGTGGACTGTTCTAACTAGTTCTTCCAATTTTTCTTTCATGTCTGCATATAGTTTGAGGTCATCCATTAAGAGCCAGAGGTTCACTCTTAAGTTGTCTTTTCTATTTCTGCTTTTGCTTTGGTCATAGCCGGCGTTAAAGGTCATTCAATATTTTACTAAGCGGATCTATGGTCAAGCAGAAGAGTAGTGGTGAGAGGCTGTCACCCTGAATTACTATCTGGCCCTCAGTGTGTTTATAATATGGTGGTCTTCCATTTATCCATCTGAGCTGACAGGAATGATCTTATATCCTCATTGGTGTTATATAATTCCAGACATTTAAGTATCCAGGAGTGTGGCATGCTGTCAAATGCCTTCTTATAGTCTATCCAAGCCATATTAAGGTTCCTTTGCCTTTTCTTACAGTCTTCTAATATTGTTTTGTTAATTAGCAATTAATCATTGGTTCCAAGTTTGTTTCTTATACATCCTTTTCATTCTTTTTCCATATATTTGCCTTGATCTAAGTGTTCATATATCTCATCTGCTATGACTTCTGTGAGCCATTTGTAGGTTGTTGGTTGACAGCCGATGGGCCTATATTTGTTGGGGAGTTCAGTCTCAGAGCTCTTAGGAAGGAGAGCGGTGTTTCCTGTTGTGAGCCACTCTGGTGATTCTTCTTCTCCTCGTATCATTCTTGAAAAGACTTGTTCATAGTGTTGGTGTAGCGCTGTGATCTTTTTTAGCCAGAAATATTCTTTGATTTTTCTCGCTAACTTTTCTGTGGTGAACCTTATTGCGAGCCTTTGTTAGAAGGCTGTTCTTCTGACTAATGGTGTCAATCCACAAATTCTCTTGGTGTTGCCTTGGGTCTTCAAACAGTGGCTTACAAAACCTCTCCAGATCTTCCCTGCTTAGTGGTGTTCGTACCTCGACTGTTTCTTTCACCATATTTCTATACACAAACTGCCTGTTTAATTGTTTTGAATTTATCTTATGTTCTTTGTTTCTTATTTATGCAAATAGGGCCTTTACTTTGGCTTGGTGCTCTGCTAGTTTTTTGTTCATTCGCTTATCATCTATTCCATAATTTTTCTTAATTTTCTTATTTTCTTAAGCAGAATTTGAGTGCGATTTTGGTCTTTCATATAAGTGGTTTATTCTATCACGTTGTTTCTTTTTCCATATTAGCTCTACATATTTTTTCTTTGACTGGATTCCTCTCTTTTCTTTGTGATCTGGTATGATCTTACTTTATATGTACCAGGCCGCACCATAATTGATATAATTAATTTCTGTCAGACTGAATTCTGTCGGGACTAATCTAGCAAGTCCTGCGTTGACTTTATTCACCCAAGCTTTCAGTTCTTTATTTTCTTCAAGTTTGATCAGTTTGGGCCGATCTTCCAGTGATATTGTTTTGGTTTCTTCAATTTTATTGGCCAGTATGAATTCTATAATGTCTTGCGAGATGACCTCTCTGAGAAAATGCTTTGTCACAGCCACTGCACTTGAATGGCTTCTCTCCAGTATGAATTCTATAATGTTTTATGAAATTACTTCTGTCAGAAAATACTTTGTTACAGACATCGCAATTGAATGGCTTCTTCACGGTATGAATTCTATGATGTCTTATGAGATTACCTTTCCGAGAAAATGCTTTGTTGCAGATACTGCACTTGAATGACTTCTCACAAGTGTGAGTTCTATAATGATCTGCGAGATGACCTCTCTGAGAAAATGCTTTGTCGCAGACATTGCACTTAAAAGGCTTCTCCCCAGTATGAATTCTATAATGTTTTGTGAGACTACCTCTCTGAGAAAATGCTTTGTTACAGCCACTGCACTTGAATGGCTTTACCCCAGTGTGAATTCTATAATGTTTTGTGAGACTCCTTCTTTGAGAAAATACAATGTTACAGACATCGCACTTAAATGGCTTCTCCCGGGTGTGAATTCTATAATGTTTTGTGAAATTCTCTTTATGAGAAAATGCATTGTTACAGACATTGCACTTGAATGCTTTCTCCCCAGTATGAATTCTACAATGACTCTTGAGACTCGATCTGTGAGAAAATGCTTTATCGCAGACATTGCACTTAAAAGGCTTCTCCCCAGTATGAATTCTATAATGTTTTGTGAGATGACTTCTCTGAGAAAATGCTTTGTTACAGTCATTGCACTTGAATGGCTTCTCCCCAGTATGAATTCTATAATGTATTATGAAATTACTTTTGCAAGTAAATACTTTGTTACAGTCATTACACTTAAATGGGTTCTTCACGGTATGAATTCTATAATGTACTATGAGATCATTTTGCTCAGAAAATATTTCACCACAGTCTCTGCATGTAAACTGGCTTCCTGCGCCAATTAGCATGCGAGTGTTGAGGTTAGCTATTTCACTAAATTGTTTTCCGTCATTCTCTCTCATTCCAACATCAGTGTCAATTTTGGAATAATTTTCCTGACATAAATATGTGTCACAGTCACTGTTTTCAATCTTCTCTTTTATTTGATTTTCCTCTGCATTGGCTTCCCCTTTGCCACATTCCTCTTTCAAACCTCTCTCTGTCCATAAAGAGGTATTTACACTTTCATCCTCTTTGTTGGCTTCCTTTTGGCAACTTTGCAAATCCTCCGCACTTGCTGATACATCACAGTCGTAAGAATATTTCATGTCGTCATCGCTGGACTCAAATATTTCTGGCTCTGCTTTGAATTCCATATCTGGATCCATGAAAAGAGAGTCATCATCAAAGACCCCCAGATTGTTGGGAAAATCATTATTTTTCAGCTTGACTGCAGAGAGTGAAGACGAATCTCCACTCTCACTTTTTATTGGAAATTTTATGGATTCAAAATTCCTCAAACTTTCCCTATCACAAGATGACATCCCCTTGAATATTATTTTAAACAGCTAACAAGGAGAGATTAAATGCTGAACTACCTATTCTGAGTTACTATACTGTACTTAAAGACTTCCTATATATGAACCAACATGGACACTTCTTCCATTTTCTCAGTCCTGTATCTCTTGCAGATAACTTCAGTAGCTTACACAATTTTGCCACGAGAGTTGGATGATTATTTTCTTTGGGATGAAAAGTCTGAAACAAGAAAGAACAACTGCAATTGGAAAAGGGAAAGGTGAATATGCTTGAGTTTTCTAAAATCTAAGAACAACTTTCCGGACTGTAAATTTCCTAAATGTGCATAACAGACTCTTTATTCTATTCTCTTCTCCATTTGTTCTCAAACATTTTATGCATCTATAAATCCATTCCCATCCCCTTTATATATTTCAGAGTGCAGAGCATGTCCTGTGAGGCCATCAGTTACAATGAATACACAATACAGTTATTCACCTCGTAATCCTTTTCCCTAAACAAACAGATGAAATATTTTAGAATTTACATCAATTTCTTTAGCAATATAAACCCGAGTCCTTTAAAAAGGAATATGTCTTCAGCAGAGCTATGTCCTTTAATTAGAAGAATGACTTCAGTGCAAGCTGGAATGGCCAATTGTTATGATCTTAAAATTTTTTACAGGTTCTTTATATAAGTAAAATGATGTCAACAATAACCAATTAAATATGGGAAATGAATATAAAAAGAAACTCACGCAAAAACACAACACGTTTATTCACAAACTCATATAAAGAAAACCAACGTTAATAATTTGTTTACTTTTAACTGATAAATCAAATCAATCAAACACCAACAGAAAAGGGGAACAGTCAGTAAGGTAAAAATACTTAAGGAATAGTTTTCTGCATGTGCTGAGACGATACTGGTATGGAGACTTCAGGCTTGAGAACGTTGGAGAAGGGTGACTGAAGTTCAGATGAAACTGGCACGATGACCTGATTCGAAGACATCACATAAAGGGTGGCATCAAGAAGGGACATGAGAGGTCTTCTTCCAAGAATTCGATGATACTGTTGAAGTAAGGCTTGAGAACGTTGCAGAAGGGCGGCTGAAGTTCAGATGAAACTGGCAAAACAGGATTTGAAGACGTCACAAAAAGGGTGGCATCAAGAAGGGACGTAAGAGGTCTTCTTACAAGAATTTGATCATACTGTTGAAGTAAGGCTTAAGAACGTTGCAGAAGGGCGGCTGAAGTTCAGATGAAACTGGCAAAACAGGATTTGAAGATGTCACAAAAAGGGACATAAGAGGTCTTCTTACAAGAATTCGATAATACTGTTGAAGTAAGGCTTGAGAATGTTGCAGAAGGGCAGCTGAAGTTCAGATGAAACTGGCAAAACAGGATTTGAAGATGTCACAAAAAGGGACATAAGAGGTCTTCTTACAAGAATTCGATGATACTGTTGAAGTAAGGCTTGAGAATGTTGCAGAAGGGCAGCTGAAGTTCAGATGAAACTGGCAAAACAGGATTTGAAGATGTCACAAAAAGGGACATAAGAGGTCTTCTTACAAGAATTCGATGATACTGTTGAAGTAAGGCTTGAGAATGTTGCAGAAGGGCAGCTGAAGTTCAGATGAAACTGGCAAAACAGGATTTGAAGATGTCACAAAAAGGGACATAAGAGGTCTTCTTACAAGAATTCGATGATACTGTTGAAGTAAGGCTTGAGAATGTTGCAGAAGGGCAGCTGAAGTTCAGATGAAACTGGCAAAACAGGATTTGAAGATGTCACAAAAAGTGACATAGAGGTCTTCTTCCAAGAATTCGATGATACTGTTGAAGTAAGGCTTGAGAATGTTGTAGAAGGGCAGCTGAAGTTCAGATGAAACTGGCAAAACCGGATTTGAAGACGTCACAAAAAAGGTGGCATCAAGAAGGGACATCAGAGGTCTTTTTCCAAGAATTTGATGATACTGTTGAAGTAAGGCTTGAGAATGTTGCAAAAGGGCGGCTGAAGTTCTGATGAAACTGGTACGATGACCGGATCCGTAGATATCACAAAAAGGGTGGCATCAAGAAGGGACATCACAGGTCTTCTTCCAAGAATTCGATGACAGCGTTGAACTAAAGCAGGCTGTAGGCAGTTTTGGCTACTTCTCGTCACAAGCAGGGAGGGCTGGCTGCTTCAATTTGTCTCTTCTTCCCGCCCATAGCGGGATCTTTTGGAGATAGGCTTTTGTTGTCTGAAGGGAAGGTTAGAATCTGGCTATATCAGACTTCTGGTCTTCTCTGTTTCTTATCTCGTTAGGATTTGAGTCTTATCTGCTTCGGACATAGTTTCTCTCTTGTCTTATGTCCTATCTCTCTTGGACAATCTCTTCTTGAAGTTTATATACCCCTGTATAGGCGGAGTTAATTACAGTGGGCAGTGGTCATTTCTATAGAAACCATTTTTTTTAACAATTCTGCATCTCTAATGGCTTCCTAAAAAATGCCCACTTCGATTACAGTGGGCAGTGGTCATTTCCATAGAAGGCATTTTTTTTAACAATTCTGCATATCTATTGGCTTCCTAAAAAATGACCACTTCGATCATGCCATGGAAGCTTCTAGAAGAAATTTCTGATGCAATCTGGACCACGTCTTAAGTCGTAACAAAAGGGCAGCACATGTCCTTCCATGATGACAAGGATTTCCCTCAGGCTCGGTTTCTCAAAATATGCTGAATCCACTAATTAAGATGATGACTTCTTGGTCAAAACAAGACAGTTCCCTTATCAAAGTAGGCCCTCTCGGTGAGGCTTGGTTTACTTCCAAAATGTTGACGACAGTGAAGTGATAACAGGTTTGCCCACACAAGGCCGTAGTCGAATCTCGTCTCGCCTTGCTGCTCACACTTTGGGAATAGATATTTTTGTGTTATAGAATATATCCTTTTAAAAGTATTCTATCTTCACATGAAACCAATTAAGAATTATTCCAGATCTTGGAGCCAGGTATAGCATCTCTTTAACCTCCCGGGTGATGGTAGGATAGGGTGCTGCCTGCAGCGGGGCAACTCACTAACTTTGACCAAGACTTGTGGGGTGGATGTGGCAGGAAGGAAAACTTTAAATGACTTAAGTTTGCATAGCTATGAAAAATGCCGATTACTTTCTAAATTCATGATTTGTTCCTATGCAAAAATAAACCTCATTCATTTAAAAGGGGATTCTCCCTAGGTGGGAGGAAGTCCCTCTGACCCGTTTGGCTGGCCAATAACTTGGGGCAATCATTCACGGTGCTGAAGAGAAGCAACGATGCCCACCGTCCTTGAATCCCTGACCCAAGGATATAAATGCTAATGAGTTACGGCCGACTGTGTCATAAAATCTGCATATCTTGCAGTCTGCAAAGACTAGTACTATGATTATAGGATTTGCAGGGTAATCACGATTGGCTTTGAAAAGGAACGAGAGGATACACTTTTACCTGTCGTAAAATAACTATACGTCACTAGTGAGCTTATCTGCACATGTATCCAACCAGGATGAATCCAAGAGAAGAGACCTAAGGTGATATCCTTGAGATAGTGAGCTGTAAACATAGTTTATCTTTTCCAGCCTCCTGCTTTAAGCATTTGTGCTACGGAATAGTTCTACCGGAAAGTCATTGTAGCAGCAATTGCTAGCACATCATGGGCTCCGGGAGTTACACTGGCGGGCAAATCTCCCTAAGATTTACATGCTCTCAAGATGGTTTCACATAGCCGAAAAGAGTTTATATTCAGGGTCACTTTCTTCTTCACATCATTGTGAATCATTGGATGACATTCACAAGTTAACTTTAGATAGAGGCAATGTATAAGTATAGTACTGTCATTTAGAGTATTTGGGAAAATGCAAATTAATTTCAAAAATTTGCATGTTTAAACATTTTTATTAATGTTGGCTATACTGTGTATATATGTTTGCTTGATGCTTATCAATCTAAGTAATTGTCTCCTGGCACCTTATATCAATGTTTCAGGTATAAACAGTGCCGTGCACATAGTGGGGGGGGGGGGGCAGAAATAAAGAGCAAAAGCTACCAAGCATCATTTCCTTTGTGTTGTTACTACCAAGCAAGTCTGTCATCGTATGTTTACCTGTACTCCAGTGGAATATCATGACAGAGGAGAAGATGGTTGTAAGTGTTAGTTGTGATATTTCAATCGGAATTACTGATCAGTGTAAAGCAAGCCATTTTACTAAGGTACTAGTTCTCATTCTATGCAGGCCATTTTTGTCAGGGGCATACTTACGTGAATATGATAGCCATCGAATGACTGCAAACTGTGAAATTATGAAGTATTCCAGGGACTAGAATGGGCATGAAAGCGAGAAACCCAGTTGTTGGTTATACTGTATCAAGAACCAAGACAAGACTGTTTAAAGATGGCATGGCTTAAGATTAATTGACTACAGAAACTGAAGGTATACTGCATTGTTTTATTTTGTTTTACGTGGGGGAACCTGTAATAAAGAGTAACACTGCCGCAAGACCCCGATGATGGTTTGATGTTGCCGTGGGACAAATTAGTTTGTGGCAAAGTGGTCATCCAGACTGTCATTCGTTTATAGGGAAACAGATAAACTCTGTTTAACCATCCTGTAGAATTTTAAATAAGCTGTGTTCATGAAAGGAACTGTGAACTCTTCTTTGTGAAATATTCTGAAAATGCATGCTTGGGGTTTGTTCTAAACCTCCAAGGGTCAGGTAGTGCCTTAAGACTGTTATTGTAGAACTAATGTAGTAGGACACACCACTGAGACTGCATATGATATGATTCTTGGTGTTTCTTTCTGCAAAAGCAATATTGTAATGGTTGATAAGTATGGTTTTGAAGTTTATTGATGTGCCCTACTTAGGTATGATATTGTGAAGTTATCTCTTTCTTTTTCTGATAATAGGATTTAGGTTTTTTCTCCTTTCTTTTATGTGATAAATATTATTTTGTTTGGTTTATATTTTTCCCTCCATTAGTTGACCTGTGCTTCAACCTTTATAAGAGTAACATGGAAATTAATGTTGATGAAAATGAAATCTTACCCGAGATTCTAGCAATATAAAATCAATAGAAAATCAGTGATGTAGTGCAGCTGGAGTAGTATCAGCATCCAAAAACATTAGTCTGTGTACTACATCCTAACTGTAGTTAGGCCAAATGCAAACTACTCTCAAAGTTATCATTTGTTCCATCACAAATACAAAACATTTTGCTCTTTACAGTGGAGACACCATTAGGTGGGTGGAAGTTCTTAACAAACTGGCTGATTTGACCCAGGCTGTGATTCTGTGCTGTGCATGAGCTTAACAGACACACCTAGACACCTTGCTAACTCTCGCAATGTGAGAGAGCTGACGGCCTGGGCAATCGTGTGATTGTATGAGAACTAACCTAGACATTGCCCAACTCCACCTTGCAGGGAGGTTGGGGTCATAACTAATATATATGCATACAAGGGACTATGGTAACCACCTGCAGTCAGCTTGCAGAGTTCCTCGGATGCTGAAAACCTTAAGAGAGAAGAGAATGAAGGACGGAGAGGCCAGTCACTCGCACATTCATTCTAGTCTTACTACTGGGTAACGTCTACCCTCAACCAACTGCTATGTGTCCTACGAGGGAGCTGAGGTGCTTGCGACCACATTTTGTGTAGCCACTATAGGACCGATGGAGAAGGTATCAAGGTTCCTGTGGGTTTTGTCTTACAGGTAATGGGCAGTGAAGGTAGTCTGATACTTCCACACGCCCGTATGTAACACTTGCTCACAGAGAAGCTCCTATTTAAATGCCCGAGACGTGCGTAAACCCCTGATGTTGTGAGCTCTGGGTTTTCTATCCTGAAGATTAGAGTCTGGGTTGAGGGCTCTATTAATCACCTGCCTAATCCAGGCAGAGATCATATTATGTGTGAGTCTCCTCTTGACCCTACCAGTACTGACAAATAGTCTGTTGGTCTGTGGGCGAGCTCCTGCGGTTCGTTTGATATACATCCTCTATGCGTTAGTAGGGCATGGTAACAAATTATTTGAATCATTAGTTAAAAAACGTAGATTCTCAATCCGGAAAAGGCTGAATCCAGGATCCGTTACAGCCGGATTTTGAGTTGATGACTGGTCTCCAGCCTCCAGATGCCTTCCTTACCAGAAAGAGTCAACTAAAGAAGCCTGGGGACCCATCGAGGACCTTTTGGAGAGGGCCCTTCTTCAACAGGGTCTAGACTTCTGCCCAAAGGGCCTGCCCCCTTGCCGATCCCATGGCAAAGGAGTCTATTGACTCTGGATTCCTGGTCAGGGGAGGGAGAGATGTTATGAACAGACGCGATATCCTGGACGAAAAACGGAGATTGTCCAGGGATCGGCCCCGAGTTGTTTCCACCTGTCCGAGCAACTTTGTAGGCATCCCCCCACTAGTGGAGAAGCAGGGGGAGTGCCTATCCTAGCGTTTGCAGGCTCGGCTGCTCCCTCTAGGATTTTTCCCTCCCCTGGAGGACTTCTTTCCTTTCTTGTCCTTGACAGGAAAGGGCTTATTAGACACCACTGTCTTCACTGCTGTTTTCGTCGTTGTGGTCTTGGTTGGACGGGACCGCTGAGGTGCTGGAGGTTTTAGGGCTTGGATGTCAAAGCCCTATGGAGGAGGGAGTCCAGATGAGACTTCCTCCACCTCTCAGCAGCAAGTTCCACGCCGTCATTGTTATTATCATTGATTGCTAAGCTACAACCCTAGTTAGAAAAGCAGTATGCTATAAGTCCAGGGGCCCTAACAAGGTAAATAGCCAAGTGAGAAAAGGAAACAAGGGAAAATAAAATATTTCAAGAGCAGTAAAATTAAAATAAATATTTCCAAAATAAACTATAAATACTTAAACAAAACAAGAGGAAGTTAAACTAGATAGAATAGTGTACCCGAGTGTACCCTCAAGCACGAGAACTCTAACCCAAGGCAGTGGAAGACCATGGTACAGAGGCTATGACACTACCCAAGACTATAGAACAATGTTTTGATTTTGGAGTGTCCTTCTCCTAGAAGAGCTGCTTACCATAAGGAAAGAGTCTCTTCTACCCTCACCAAGAGTTAAGTGGTCACTGAAAGTTACATTGCAGTAGTTAACCACTTGGATGAAGAAAAATTGTATGGTAATATCACTGTTGTCAGATGGAAAATCTGTTAAGAATAGGCCAGGCTGAGACCAGGGAAGGGGTGCATTGGACTTTGAGGGTTTCTGGGTGCCGAAGACACGGTCTAAGACCATGTCCTTGCCCTCCCAAGGGGGTATCTCTGGGTCGGAGAACCCTAATAAGAGTCAGAACCTGCCAGATTGCATGTTCTGACTCTTGTTGCTCTCCTTCTGACATCGGACTTGCAGTGAAGTCTCCATCTTCCATGCCCAAGAGCTCTTCCTGTGGTGGGTCGTGGACATCCCTAGAGTGGCTGGCTGTCTCCATCTTTGTAGCCCTGGCAGAGGACTTTGGCAAGGTCTTGGAGTCTTTGCACTCCTTCTGAGGAGGGAGGCAAGACTCCAACATCGAAGGCCTGGATGTTGTGTCCCTCCTGATCTCTGACTGTGGGGAACTCTCAGCGTGAAGGGAGGTTTCCTCTGATGGTGGATTGGAGGAGGGCCTTTCCTCCTTTCCTCACACAACTCCCTTGGTAAAGGGGAGGTGGGAGAGTATCCCTAGGGAGATACCGGAGGGAATAGCCTTGATGGCCTGATCAGAGTCAGTTTCACCCACGAGGAAGTGACCACGTTGGAAACTCCTCTTTTCCTCTTCAATGGGGTAGAGGAAGCCATGGTTCCGTGTCGAGAGTCTAGAGCTATAGGCTGCTCCGAGCGGCCAGACATGGCAGGATTGAATACCTGTGCTACAGCTCTAACTAGGGCACTGAACCAAGGCTGCTGATTGACGGAAGCACTGTCAGACAGATCCCACGAAGGGAAAGGGACCGAAGGTTTCCTACAGGGAGTTACCGTAATAGGTGGGTCAGCCTTAGAAGAAGGCAATTTCGGGATCCTGAACCCCTCTGCTGATGCCTGTTCCCCTTTTCCCGAAGTACGCGCTGAAATGCATTTGCGGGGAGGGGAATGAGGCGATGGTGACTTGGCCGGATGTAGTTCCTATGCACGTGCCTGTTGGCTCGTGTGGGAGAATATCGGGGCGCGCGCGCACGGAGAGTACTGGCAAAGTTGGCACGCAGGTGAGAGCTGGCGCATGGGCAAGGGTTGGCTCGCACATGCAAACGAGTGGTGGCACGCGGGAGAGAACTGGCGTGCTGGCGAGTGTTGGCGCGCACACAGGCGAGTGCCGGACGCTCATGTCCTGGTATGTGCATATGGGAGAGACCTGGAGCACAGGAGAGTGCTGGTGCTTAGCAGAGCGCTGGTGCGCAGGTGAGTGCTAGATTGTGCGTTATTTGCACGCGAGTAGGCGCGTGATGGCGCATGCTCGCAGGAGAGTGAGAGTAAGAGAGTAAGAGAGCGCTGGCGCGCAGGAGCTCGCTGACGTGCAGGCGAGTGCTGGCGCGCGGGAGCGCACTGTTGCACAGGAGAGATTTGATGCACTGCACAGGAGAGTACTGGCGTGCAGGAGAGCGCTGGCGCGTAGGTGAGTGATGGAGCGCAGGAGAGCGCTGGCGCGTAGGTGAGTGCTGGCGCACGGGAGAGCGCTGTCATGCAGGAGAGCGCTGGCGTGTAGGTGAGTGCTGGCGCACGGGAGAGCACTGTCATGCAGGAGAGCGCTGACGCGTAGGCGCAGGGAACAGGAGAGCGCTGGGGCGCAGGAGGGCGCTGGTGTGTAGGAGACCGTGGGCGCTGGTGCGTAGGAGACCGTGAGCGCGTGGGCGCAGGGCGCGCAGGAGAGTGCTGGCACGTAGGCGCATGTTGCAGCTGCCATCTATGAGGGTGAGCAGGTGAAGGGGCGCGCTGAAGCGTTGTAGAGCGCTGACGAGCAGGCTGGTGTTGACGAGCTGCTGGTGAGCGCTGATGTCCTGCAGGAGGTTGGCAAGCTGCAGGGCGATGGCGCGCAGCTGCCCACTTCAGTAGGGCCTCAAGAGGCTTTATAGGGAACAGGAACGGTGCTGGAAGGTCTGCAGGTCTGATGGGTGACAGGTCAGGAACTGGGATGTGCCCTTTGTAAGGGCGAACATCCACCGATGGAGATCGCGAATGATCTGCAGAGAGGTCCAGGACCAAAGTTGGAGTATTAGTAGCAGGTCCAGTGACAGTCGGAGGTCGAGGGCCAGATGACTGCAGCGGAGGCTCCTCTGCAGGTGAAGGTTGCGAGGACGAAGCAGAAGAGCCGAAGAGGTGCCTCTTCCCCAAGGGTGAAGGGAGACCTCTAAGGCAAAGTGGAGGGTGAGCTTTCCGACGAACGCCCCTCTAGGGGCCATTGGATCAGCAAGCTGACTGTACGCCGCAGCAGTCCTCCGAAGAGGAGTCTCTACGAGTGAACTCGCTTGCAAGAGAGACAGAAGTTGGACTTAATTTCCCCCTCGAAGGATATTCAGGAACGGGGGAATCTAAGTTGGTAGCAACCGCTGGAGAGTCTGGAGGGGCAGAGGAGTCGGAAGAGATCAAGGGTGACACCTCTGACACCACAACATCGACAAGGGCCAGAGGATCTACCTCTGACGGCGACGATGACTGCTGAACATTAGCACCCTTGTGAATGATCTGCAGCAATGCGTCCTTGGAGGGCAGACCCGAGAGCTCCAAGGACGACCAAACCTGTAACAAAGGAGTTGGTGACAAGGCCTCACACGGGGGGAGAGGTGGGGCAGCTTCACTAGGGGAAGCAACACTATCTCTCGAGGACCGGGGTTGGCCGACATTAAATTGGTCTACGCTACTACTCAACGGTCTCTCGTAAGAGGCCAAACAAGTAGGAGCTTCGGAGGAGGGTCAGGAGATGGAAGAAGAGGCCTTGAGTTTTCCTCCCTTCGAAGGAGATATATCCCGCTTAGACCTCTTCTTCCGCCGTCGCCCAAACCTCTCCCACTGGGAGGGAGACAACTCCTTACACTCATTACACTTATTATCACTATCACACCGTTGACCTCTGCAGGTAGGACAAAGGGTGTGGGGATCTGTCTCCGCCGTCGACATAAATGTTCCACAGGGCTGGCCAGTGAGTCCAGGGCATGTGAGCATGGTGGCAAAAGTCAACTTCACAAACACACACTAGAAAAAGAAAAAGCAAAAACAGGCGAAGGATGAAGACCGGCAACGTCCGTTCACCATCCGATCCAAAAGCAAAGTGAGCCAAATCACACGTATGTGAGAGGGAGTGGTAGCAGGCTACCCTCCCCTAACCCCGCTAACTAGCGCTAGGGGTAGTTAACCCTCGCTAAACTTTAATGCCTCGACATTTCAGCTACGCCAAAAGTAATTCCCCAAATAAATAGTGTGGTTTGTATTCCAGTTACGGAACAGTTAAAGTTTTCTGAAATCCTGACATCTAAGGTCATTGATGCCGATATCATTTATAATATATAAAAATAAAACCATAAAAGTCAAGATGTCATTATAAAAGTTGAATAGTTTTCAGAAGACTTGCTTCAGAAATAAACCTAAAACTGCCGCTCACATAGTAGGACACATCATGTCCGAAATCTTGGCAAGGATGAATCTGCCATCCTCACCTCGAGCCTCAAACAGATATCTATTTCTTATGTTATTTTGTTAAAGGAACCAAACAGTCGTCGCAATACAGTTGGTGTTGGCCCTTCTGCAGAAACTCATGTGTCAACTGAGTGTGACTTATGCAAGGAGATATGAGATTTGTTACTTCTCTCATTTTATAGCCATCTAGACTATGACAGTGTTGTTGCCAATTATTACAAAAGAGTTTCTTGATATTAGGTAGGAAATCATTACAGGGAATGAGATACCTTCTTGGTAGCAACTCGGATGCAGCATTCTTCACCAGTAAATCTGCCTTCTCATTTCCAGACACACCTACATGTCCTGGAATCCAACAAAATCAAACCATTATACTTCTCAGTCCAATAATAAAAAACCCTTCTAAAAAGTTTAAAACTAAAGGGTTATTAGAATTCCAAATTCTAAAGCTTGAAGGACACTACTTGCATTGCTAAAAATGGTAAAATTACCCTCCTCCAACATTATTTTCTCAATAGCAGTTAGTATGCCGTACAGTTTGGTAGTAAATAAGGAAGCTGTTAGAGGATGTGCACCTCTATAATTAAAACCATTCCTATGTACTCCAAATCCAATGCCAGCATCAGATTTGGAAGAATCAGTATATAAAAAAAGTCGATCCCTTCTGGTCTGCAACATGTTCCATAAAAAGAGACCTGGTTTCTAAGTCAGTCATATTCTTTTCAACTCCAATAAAGTATTTACAAAAAGATACCTCTGGTAATTTCCATGGAGGCGTTGATGATACCTTAAATGGAAGCACCTTACTTCTAATTATATCAAGACTTTATTAATTAACCCCAAAACCATAAGGTTGAGGAAATTTAGGGTGCAACTCAAAGTATGATGTGTGTCTTACAAGGCTTGCAGTCTGAAAGGCTAAAAAGTTAGGGAGTCTTTGCAACCTAAACCAATACTGAACAACAGAAGACTTTCGGTAAAGGTCTAGAGGTCATTCTCCAGCATCAACAAGGAGAAGTTCTAAACGCTCCTGTGGACAATCTAATACCAGCATGATGTACTGAATCTAACATTTTTATTCGTCTTGAGGTGGCTGAAGGGTATATTTCACATCCATAACTAATTTTGGAAAAAATCAAGGCCTTGTATAATTTTAAAATAGTATTGCGGTCTTCCCCCCATGATGTATGGGACAATACTTTTAAAAGATTCAGAGCCTAAAGACGTTTAGCTTTTAACGCTTTTAAGAGAGACACCCACGTAAGCCTACAATCAAATATCAAACCTAAAAATTTAGCTTCACTTACACATGGGATATGTAGAACTTTAATGTATATATCCGGGTCTGGATGTACTCCCAAGATACGACAGAAATGGACAATAGTAGTTTTACTTGTCGAGAACTTAAATCCATTTATTTCGGCCTACTAGATAATTTTGTCAATAGAGAGTTGTATTTTTCTCTCAAACATTGCCATTCCAGCTCCAGCAAATGGTATGGAGAGATCATCCACAAATAATGTTGAGAGAACATCCCGTGGAATGACTGAGGATAACCCATTAATTGCTAGTGCAAACAGGGTTACATTTAGCACACTACCCTGAGGAACTCCTTCTTCCTGACATATACTCTCTGATAGAGTTTCCCCCACTCTCACTTGAAAAACTCTATGAGAAAGAAATGACTGAATAAATAGTGGTACTTCTCCTTTTAATCCTAATTCATAAATTGTTTTAAGTACACCATGCCTCCAAGTGGTATCATATGCCTTTTCAAGGTCAAAAAAGACTGTCACATGGTGTTGTTTGGAAGCAAAAGCTTCACAAATAGAGGAGTCAAGTCGTATCAACACATCAGTCGTTGAGTGCATTTTTTTTAATCCACATTGAATCGGTGATAAAATACCCTTCTTTTCAAGGTACCAAATCAGTCTTGCATTGACAATATTCTTCAAGATCTTACATAAACAAGATGTCAATGCAATAGGTCGGTAGTTTGCTGCTAAAAACTTGTCCTTACCGGGTTTTAAAAAGGTTAAAATAATGGCTAGTTCCCAAACACTCGGATAACTATGATCATGCCATATTCTATTAATAATGCTTAAAATAAATAACTTTATATTAAAATGTACATGTTTAATCATTGCATATGGAATTCCATCAGGTCCAGGGTCTGTATTGTTACAATTAGTAAGAGTGGAATCAAATTCTCTTTCAGTAAAAGGAGAATTACATGACTCTTCCCTTCCTGTTACAGAATTTAAAATTTTCTTTTCCTCGTTGCTCCTATACTGGTGACCAGCTCCTTCACACTTGCACGATACATTTGAAAAATGTTCAGCCAGGGCATTGCTGACATCATTTGCTCCAGTCACATACTGACCATTCACCTTCAACACTAGTGGTGGGTTGGGGTAAATTTGCCGGCAATCCTTTTCACTTTCCTCCACACAGCAGATGGTGGTGTTCTACTGTTAATGGAGGAAACAAAAGACACCCATGACTGGCACCTAGCTTCCTTCATGGCATGACGGAACTGTGCTCTACATTTGCTGTATATAATCAAATTGTAGCTCTGTGAAGGGCAGTTAGTTCTGAAGACCACCAGGGGACTGGTCATCGTTTGAATAACACTGTTGTTTTGGGAATTGAGTTAACTCTTGCTGTATGAAGAGTTCCATTCAGAAAGTCTATGGCATCATCAATATTTCCAAACTGTTCTGCCTTTCCTTCAATTTCACTTAGCTCACGAAATCTGGATTTACCTGTTCCCTCCAACCAACCTTCTGTTGAAGGTACTCAACAAGCTGAGATCCTTTCAGGGAACAGCAGCCCTAGTGGCTCCCAAGTGGCCGACGAGCAATTGGTTCCCTCTAGTATTGGAATTGCCACTGAGGCTGGTCCCTCTGCCGGACCCAGTTCTGACTCAACAAGTACAGAAGTCGACTGTCTTCGCTTCATCACAGAAAACCCAAAACTTTCATCTCATAATTTTCTCTCCTTAGCAGTTATGAAAAGGTTTGGGATCTTGAAAGACAGTATAGACTTCTTATAAGAATATAAGTCTAAATCTACCAGAATGCAATATGAGTCGTCTTGGAAGAAGTGGGCTGCTTTTGTCAAGGCAAGAAGACCAAAAGAGATCTCAACAGATTTCTGTTTATCCTTCTTTATTCACCTTCATGGACAAGGTTTAGCAGCCAACACAATAACAACGTGTAAATCTGCCTTGACTAGACCTTTGCTTTACGCCTTCCAAGTAGACTTATCCAATAAAATCTTTAACAAGATCCCTAAGGCCTGTGCTACACTTAGGCCTGCAGCACCTCCGAAGCCCATCTCATGGGCCTTGGATAAGGTCCTACACTCTGCCTAAACAGTGAACAATGAGGACTGCTCTCTGAAAGATCTGACTCAAAAAGTTATATTCTTGTTTGCTCTAGCCTCAGGGGCCAGAGTTAGTGAAATAGTGGCCCTCTCTCGGGATGAGGGCCATATTCAGTTCACAGAAGCGGGAGAACTGAATCTATTTCCTGACCCAACGTTTCTCGCCAAGAACGAGCTACCTACCAAAATGTGGGGTCCCTGGATATCTGCTCTCTGAAGGAAGATGTCTTGCTGTGTCCAGTAGAGTGTCTAAAGGTCTATCTTCGTAGAACTTCAGACTTCAGGGGAAGACAGCTCTTTGAAGGAGAAACATCGGGCTCAAACCTGTCCCTAAAACAACTAAGGGCAAAGATCACCTACTTCATTTGCAGAGCGGATCCTGACAGTACACCAGCAGGTCACGATCCTAGAAAAATTGCTTCGTCATTGAACTTCTTCCAATACATGGATTTTGAGTGTCTTCACTCGTATACTGGATGGAAGTCATCCAGAGTATTCTTTAAACACTACGCGAAGCAAGTGCAAGAGTTGAAAAGGTATGTGGTGGCGGCAGGTAGTGGGCTAAAACCTGTCGCTTAGGGCTGCGAGGAACAGTGAATTGATTGGGACTGTTATGTATAGAGTGTACGTGTTGACACCTTACAGTGCAACATGTAAAGTGAAGTGTCACCAGGGTGACACTATGGACTGTTCCAGTTACTAAAGGTGAAGAAACATAGAGTTAACACTTTTGCCTAAGTTTTTTTTTACACAGTGTGAAAAGACAGTCATTCACAGAAATGCATATTAGAAAATTTATTCAGTTTGGTGTCATTAATTATCGTTTCCTTTCAGGTGAAAGAAGTATTTCTGGCCTTGTCTGCATTTTTATGTTTCTTTTTCACTAGCATTTTTAGTGTTACTTTATAATGTATGTTGAATTACTATTTATTGATTACCAATGAATAATTGATTGGTATTTGCGTCTTATTTTGCCCCAAATTTAAATAAATAAAAGATTTGTGTGAGCATTATTTAATTATCCCCTTTTAATCTGCATATTTACACGAGAACAACTGAAATAACTTTGTTCTTACATGAATACAAACCTTTTCTGCTTATGCATACTTTGTTCCTACACGGATACAAACTTGTCTGTTGCTGCTTACAGCTAAGCCTGTATGCCTTGAATGCTATGGTGGCTTATGTAAACCTTTGTTCGTATTAGGAATACAAACTTCAACTGGTTTTGTATACAGTTAGACCTGTACGCTTTTGTTGCTAGGTTTGTTCATATGAGATATGCAAACCTCAAGACTTTTCCTGAGTCTGGTCTGACTCTTCCTTGCAGGGGGCAGGAAGCACTAACATAGTTCATGATTAGAAGTAGTGACGTATAACGGTAACATCATATGTCTCTAAGGTCTGAGCGACCAAGGAAATATTGTATTGAGGTTAAGGCACATTTAGAAATGTTATTTTGATTATAAAATAAATTTTTGAATATACTTACCCGGTGATTATATAGCTGCAACTCTGTTGCTCAACAGACAACTCTACGGTAAAAACTCGCCAGCGATCGCTACACAGGTTGCGGGTGTGCCCAACAGCGCCATCTGTCGACCAGATACCCAGTTCTCAATGTAAACAAAGACTCAATTTTCTCCTCGTCCCACTGCGTCTCTATTGGGGAGGAAGGGAGGGTCATTTAATTTATAATCACCGGGTAAGTATATTCAAAAATTTATTTTATAATCAAAATAACATTTTTCAATATTTAACTTAGCCGGTGATTATATAGCTGATTCACACCCAGGGGGGTGGGTAGAGACCAGCAATATATGTTTACACTTTTATGAGCTAAGAGTTTTTATTTCATTTTAGAAGTTATCAAAATAACAAAAACAAAATAAATAGGTACCTGGTAAGGAAGTCGACTTGAACAATTACTCTGCCTTTTAAGTACGTCTTCCTTACGGAGCCTCGCGATCCTCTTAGGATGCTGATCGACCCCTAGGATCTGAAGTATCAAGGGTTGCAACCCATACAACAGGACCTCATCAAAACCCCTAATCTAGGCGCTCTCAAGAAATGACTTTGACCACCCGCCAAATCAACCAGGATGCGATAGGCTTCTTAGCCTTCCGGACAACCCAAAAAACAACAATAAAAACATTTCAAGAGAAAGATTAAAAGGGTATGGAATTAGGGAATTGTAGTGGTTGAGCCCTCACCCACTACTGCACTCGCTGCTACGAATGGTCCCAGTGTGTAGCAGTCCTCGTAAAGAGACTGGACATCCTTTGGATAAAAAGACGCAAACACTGACTTGCTTCTCCAATAGGTTGCGTCCATTATACTTCGCAGAGATCTATTTTGCTTAAAGGCCACGGAAGTTGCGACAGCTCTAACTTCGTGTGTCCTCACCTTAAGCAATGCTTGGTCTTCCTCACTCAGATGTGAATGAGCTTCTCGTATTAACAGTCTGATAAAGTAGGATAAAGCATTCTTTGACATAGGCAAATATGGTTTCTTAACTGAACACCATAAAGCTTCAGATTGGCCTCGTAAAGGTTTAGTTCGCTTTAAATAGAACTTAAGAGCTCTCACAGGGCATAAGACTCTTTCTAGTTCATTGCCTACCATATTCGATAAGCTGGGAATATCGAACGATTTCGGCCAAGGTCGAGAAGGCAGCTCATTTTTGGCTAGAAAACCAAGTTGTAGCGAACATGTAGCTTTTTCTGACGAAAATCCGATGTTCTTGCTGAAGGCATGAATCTCACTGACTCTTTTAGCTGTGGCTAAGCATACCAGGAAAAGTGTCTTTAAGGTGAGATCTTTCAGGGAGGCTGATTGTAGTGGCTCAAACCTGTCTGACATGAGGAATCTTAGTACCACGTCTAAATTCCAACCAGGTGTAACCAAACGACGCTCCTTCGTGGTCTCAAAAGACTTAAGGAGGTCCTGAAGATCTTTATTGTTGGAAAGATCTAAGCCTCTATGCCGGAAGACCGATGCCAACATGCTTCTGTAGCCCTTGATAGTGGGAGCTGAAAGGGATCGTCCTTTTCTCAGGTATAAGAGAAAGTCAGCTATTTGAGCTACAGAGGTACTGGTCGAGGATACAGATACTGACTTGCACCAGTTTCGGAAGACTTCCCACTTCGATTGGTAGACTCTAAGGGTGAATGTTCTCCTTGCTCTAGCAATCGCACTGGCTGCCTCCTTCGAAAAGCCTCTAGCTCTCGAGAGTCTTTCGATAGTCTGAAGGCAGTCAGACGAAGAGCGTGGAGGCTTTGGTGTACCTTCTTTCCGTGTGGCTGACGTAGAAGGTCCACCCTTAGAGGAAGACTTCTGGGAACGTCTACTAGCCATCGAAGTACCTCGGTGAACCATTCTCTCGCGGGCCAGAGGGGAGCAACTAGCGTCAGCCTTGTCCCTTCGTGAGAGGCGAACTTCTGCAGTACCTTGTTGACAATCTTGAACGGTGGGAATGCGTATAGATCTAGATGCGACCAATCTAGGAGAAAGGCATCTATATGTATTGCTGCTGGGTCCGGGACTGGTGAGCAATATATTGGGAGCCTCTTGGTCATCGAGGTTGCAAAGAGATCTATGGTTGGTTGGCCCCAAGTGGCCCAAAGTCTCTTGCATACATCCTTGTGGAGGGTCCATTCCGTTGGAATTACTTGCCCTTTCCGACTGAGACAATCTGCCATGACATTCAAGTTGCCTTGGATGAACCTCGTTACTAGTGATATGTTTTGACCTTTTGACCAGATGAGCAGGTCCCTTGCGATCTCGTACAACGTCAGTGAGTGGGTCCCTCCTTGCTTGGAGATGTACGCCAAGGCAGTGGTGTTGTCCGAGTTCACTTCCACCACTTTGCCTCGAAGGAGAGACCTGAAGCTTTTCAAGGCCAGATGTACTGCCAGCAGCTCCTTGCAGTTGATATGCATGATCCTTTGACTCGAGTTCCACAGTCCTGAACATTCCCGACCGTCTAATGTCGCGCCCCAGCCTACGTCCGATGCGTCCGAGAAGAGAACGTGGTTGGGAGTCTGAACAGCCAGGGGAAGACCCTCTCTTAGGTTGATACTGTCCTTCCACCAAGTCAGGCAAAACTTTATCTTTTCGGAAATGGGGATCGAGACCGCTTCTAGCGTCTTGTCCTTTTTCCAGTGAAAAGCTAGATGGTATTGAAGAGGACGGAGGTGTAGTCTTCCTAATGACACAAATTGTTCCAGGGATGATAGCGTCCCTACCAGACTCATCCACTTCCTGACTGAGCATTGTTCCTTCTTCAGCATGTTCTGGATGCATAACTGTGCTTGGCTTATTCTGGGGGCCGACGGAAAAGCCCGAAAAGCTAGACTGTGAATCTCCATCCCTAAATACACAATAGTTTGGGATGGGACCAGTTGTGACTTTTCCATATTGACAAGGAGACCCAATTCCTTGGTCAGATCTAGAGTCCACTTTAGATCCTTCAGACAGCGACGACTGGAAGAAGCTCTGAGAAGCCAGTCGTCCAAATAGAGGGAGGCTCGGATGTCCGATAAATGAAGGAATTTGGCTACATTCCTCATCAGCCTCGTAAACACAAGAGGAGCTGTGCTTAGGCCAAAGCACAGGGCTTGAAACTGGTAGACAACCTTTTCGAAAACGAATCTCAGAAAAGGTTGGGAGTCCGGGTAGATGGAGACGTGGAAGTAGGCGTCCCTTAGGTCTAAAGAGACCATCCAGTCTTCCCTTCTGACCGCTGCTAAGACTGACTTTGTGGTCTCCATGGAGAACGTCTGCTTTGTGACAAAGACATTCAGAGCACTGACGTCTAGCACCGGCCTCCACCCTCCTGTCTTCTTTGACACCAAGAAGAGTCGGTTGTAGAATCCCGGAGATTGAAGGTCCGAGACTTTGACCACCGCTCCCTTCTCTAGTAAAAGAGACACTTCCCGTTTCAAGGCTCGTCTCTTGTCTTCCTCTCTGTACCTGGGAGAGAGATCGATGGGAGACGTTGGTAGAGGGGGTTCCCGTACAAAAGGGATCTTGTACCCCTCTCTGAGCAACTTCACAGATTGTGCATCTGCGCCTCTCTTCTCCCAGGTCTGCCAGAAGTTCTTGAGTCTGGCTCCCACTGCTGTCTGAAGATGCGGGCAGTCAGACTCTGCCCTTATATGACTTGGATCCTTTCTTCTTTCCTCGTTTCCCTTCGGCACGAGCACCTCCTCTGCTGGAGGCTCTGCCACGAAAGGGCGGAATAAAACGGGACGCTGGAGTGTCCATCCTTGGTCTAGCTGACAAGGTAGGCAAAGGGGGAGCTTTGCGAGAGGAGGACGCAACAAGATCGTGAGTGTCCTTCTGCACCAATGAAGCGGCTATTTCCTTAATCAGGGCTTCTGGAAAAAGGCACTTGGAAAGAGGAGCAAAGAGAAGCTCAGATCTCTGGCACGGTGTAACTCCAACTGAAAGGAATGAGCATAGGTTTTCACGCTTTTTAAGGACTCCGGACACAAATGATGCAGCAAGCTCATTAGACCCATCACGTACGGCCTTGTCCATGCAGGACATAATGAGCAAGGAAGTCTCTTTCTCTGTCGGAGAGATCTTTCTGCTTAGGGCTCCTAGACACCAGTCTAAGAAGTTAAAAACTTCGAAGGCCCTAAAGATACCTTTCAAAAGATGGTCCAGGTCCGAAGATGACCAACATATCTTTGAGCGTCTCATGGCAAGGCGGCGGGGAGAGTCTACAAGACTTGAGAAGTCGCCCTGGGCAGAGGCAGGAACTCCCAAGCCGAGAACTTCTCCCGTGGCATACCAGACGCTCGATCTAGAAGAGAGTCTAGCAGGGGGAAACGCAAAGGCTGTCTTCCCTAAACACTTCTTGGACTGCAACCATTCTCCTATCACCCGCAAAGCTCTCTTGGACGAGCGTGCGAGGACGAGTCTAGTAAAGGCAGGAGTGGTAGACGGCATACCTAACACAAACTCTGACGGCGGAGAACGAGGAGCCACAGAAACAAACTGGTCCGGAAACAGCTCTTTGAAAATGGCCAAAACTTTTCTAAAGTCCAAAGAGGGTTGAGTAGACTTAGGCTCGTCCAAATCTGATTGTGGTTCATCTATGTGTGCAGCAACATCATCATCAGAAAGTTCCTCATCCGACAACTGATGAGGAAACGGCAACGGAGTGGGTAACGGCTGGTTCGCTGAGTCCGGTCGCACGGGTGCATGCGTGACTGAGCCGGACGCAACGTCATGGAACTGCTGCCCAGTCTGTGAGCTGGCAACAACCATGGCAGCGCGGGGACGCACAGCGTCTACTCCAGACTGTCTGGACTGATGTGGGTGCGCAGTGGAAACCACACTGGGTTGCGGAGGTTGACGCACCGCGTCAAAACAAAGCAACTCTGACGGTTGTTGAACCTCCAGAACGTCAACGGCAACCTCCGTGCGTCGCTTAACGTCAACATGCGGCTGGCAGAACACACTGGAACGCATGGGTGGAGGAACTCTCTCAACTGGTGTGCGTGAGAAGGTTACCTCAGCGTCCACAGGACGCACAACCGATCGTGTGGAAGGTTGTAGGCTAGGTACTGCACTAGCTGGTGCGGCAGCAACCTTCTCCGCACGAAAGTCCTGCATTAGAGACGTCAGTTTAGACTGCATGTCTTGCAGTAGAGACCACTTAGGGTCTACGGGAGCAGGTGCGGCGACAGACGGTGTTACTGTCTGATGCGGTACCGCTTTGCCTCTCTTAGGCGGTGAGCAGTCATCGGATGACGGCAGCGAGTCCGAACTGACCCAGTGGCTACAACCGGGCCGTTGGACTTGCGCTGAAGGGACCGACTTGCGTTTTAACGGTCGTGAGACCTTGGTCCAAGGTTTCTTGCGAGAAACACCTTCCGAAGACGAGGTATAAATGGGCTCTCTCGTCTTAGTTAGGTAGGAGCGATCTTGGGTAGATACGCCCGATACCACGGAGGGAACGTCTGTTCGCTGATTAAAGCCTCTCGAACCCATGTGTCGTACGACATTGCTTCTCCCCTGGACTTGGGAGCTTGCAAGAGGTCCCGGACTAGGAGGACGACAGGCACGAACAGACGAACCCTCAAGCGCAACACTATCCACAACACTATCACTCGGCACTTTAGCACTTCCCACTGCACTTTTGCACTTAAGCTCCTTCACATCCGCCATGAGCTGATTACGGTCACTAGCAAGGGACTCAACTCTCTCACCCAGAGCCTGGATGGCACGCATCATATCAGCCATCGATGGTTCCTGAGTGCCAGGAGGGGGGTTAGGAGCAACCACTACAGGGGAAGGAATAGGTTGTGGGGCATGAGGAGAGGATATATCAATAGAACGAGAAGAACTTCTCCTAACTCTATCTCTCTCTAGCCTACGTGTATACTTTTGAAATTCGATAAAATCGAATTCCGAAAGGCCAACGCACTCCTCACACCGATCTTCCAATTGACAGGTTTTATCCCGACAATTGGAACAAACAGTGTGAGGGTCGATAGAAGCCTTCGGAAGACGCCTTGAACAGTCCCTAGCATTGCACTTCCTAAATTTGGGGACTTGTGAAGGGTCAGCCATTTTGAATTGGTCAAGGGAAATTCCAAAAAACTATCAAAAAGTCATCAACAAAAAATCCGTTATCAAAAAGAGTTCAAGGATTTGTGTGAAGAGAAACCCTGCACAGCGAAAGCTCAAAACTAGAATAAAGTACTTCACCAATTAGATGTGAAAAACTCCAGTTTAGCAACAGCGAGTAAAGTACGTCTTGTCGACACCTCGACAGAGAGAAAATTGAGTCTTTGTTTACATTGAGAACTGGGTATCTGGTCGACAGATGGCGCTGTTGGGCACACCCGCAACCTGTGTAGCGATCGCTGGCGAGTTTTTACCGTAGAGTTGTCTGTCGAGCAACAGAGTTGCAGCTATATAATCACCGGCTAAGTTAAATATTGAAAAATCCACAGATACATTAATGCTCTGGTAACCTTCCATTAGGACGACATGGCTTGAGCCCAAAACACAGATTTTGAGCGAAGCGAAAAATCTATCTTTGGGTGAGATAGCCATGTCGTCCTGATGGCCCCGCCCTCCTTGCTATGAAAAGGCCTTGACAGGATTCCTCCCAAAACTACTGTATCTGTAGCACCTTGCTCAATGCTACAAGGAATAAACATGGCGCCGACGAGGGCGCCATCTAGATACTCAGATAGTAACGGAGGAAGGGTACCTTGATAACGGCTCCCCTTCTATTTTTGCCACTTTCCCCCTCGAAGTGAAAACGCTATTCAGGGTGAAGATTGCTATGTGTCGTATCAAGATATACGTCCCCTGATATTATGCGATATCCTTAAAGGAAACTTTAAGGATATTCACGCCAGGAGTTAGAATTCTGGAGACCTTAAGGTAAATTCTCTGGGAATATCACTGTAGTCAAATATACCCTAAGAAGCTACTTAGAGGAACCTTCCATCAGGACGACATGGCTATCTCACCCAAAAAGTCGATCCGTTCTGGTCTGCAACATGTTCCATAAAAAGAGACCTGGTTTCTAAGTCAGTCATATTCTTTTCAACTCCAATAAAGTATTTACAAAAAGATACCTCTGGTAATTTCCATGGAGGCGTTGATGATACCTTAAATGGAAGCACCTTACTTCTAATTATATCAAGACTTTATTAATTAACCCCAAAACCATAAGGTTGAGGAAATTTAGGGTGCAACTCAAAGTATGATGTGTGTCTTACAAGGCTTGCAGTCTGAAAGGCTAAAAAATTAGGGAGTCTTTGCAACCTAAACCAATACTGAACAACAGAAGACTTTCGGTAAAGGTCTAGAGGTCATTCTCCAGCATCAACAAGGAGACTTGTAACAGGTGAAGTTCTAAACGCTCCTGTGGACAATCTAATACCAGCATGATGTACTGAATCTAACATTTTTATTAGGCTTGAGGTGGCTGAAGGGTATATTTCACATCCATCACTAATTTTGGAAAAAATCAAGGCCTTGTATAATTTTAAAATAGTATTGCGGTCTTCCCCCCATGATGTATGGGACAATACTTTTAAAAGATTCAGAGCCCAAAGACGTTTAGCTTTTAACGCTTTTAAGTGAGACACCCACGTAAGCCTACAATCAAATATCAAACCTAAAAATTTAGCTTCACTTACACATGGGATACGTAGAACTTTAATGTATATATCCGGGTCTGGATGTACTCCCAAGATACGACAGAAATGGACAATAGTAGTTTTACTTGTCGAGAACTTAAATCCATTTATTTCGGCCTACTAGATAATTTTGTCAATAGAGAGTTGTATTTTTCTCTCAAACATTGCCATTCCAGCTCCAGCAAATGGTATGGAGAGATCATCCACAAATAATGTTGAGAGAACATCCCGGGGAATGACTGAGGATAACCCATTAATTGCTAGTGCAAACAGGGTTACATTTAGCACACTACCCTGAGGAACTCCTTCTTCCTGACATATACTCTCTGATAGAGTTTCCCCCACTCTCACTTGAAAAACTCTATGTGAAAGAAATGACAATAAATAGTGGTACTTCTCCTTTTAATCCTAAATCATAAATTGTTTTAAGTACACCATACCTCCAAGTGGTATCATATGCCTTTTCAAGGTCAAAAAAGACTGTCACATGGTGCTGTTTGGAAGCAAAAGCTTCACAAATAGAGGAGTCAAGTCGTATCAACACATCAGTCGTTGAGTGCATTTTTTTTAATTCACATTGAATCGGTGATAAAATACCCTTCTTTTCAAGGTACCAAATCAGTCTTGCATTGACAATATTCTTCATGATCTTACATAAACAAGATGTCAATGCAATAGGTCGGTAGTTTGCTGCTAAAAACTTGTCCTTACCGGGTTTTAAAAAGGCTAAAATAATGGTTAGTTCCCAAACACTTGGATAACTATGATCATGCCATATTCTATTAATAATGCTTAAAATAAAGAACTTTGTATTAAAATGTACATGTTCAATCATTGCATATGGAATTCCATCAGGTCCAGGGTCTGTATTGTTACAATTAGTAAGAGTGAAATCAAATTCTCTTTCAGTAAAAGGAGAATTACATGACTCTTCCCTTCCTGTTACAGAATTTAAAATTTTCTTTTCCTCGTTGCTCCTATACTGGTGACCAGGAGCTCCTTCACACTTGCACGATACATTTGAAAAATGTTCAGCCAGGGCATTGCTGACATCATTTGCTTCAGTCACATACTGACCATTCACCTTCAACACTGGTGGTGGTTCGGGGTAAATTTGCCGGCAATCCTTTTCACTTTCCTCCACACAGCAGATGGTGGTGTTCTACTGTTAATGGAGGAAACAAAAGACACCCATGACTGGCACCTAGCTTCCTTCATGGCATGACGGAACTGTGCTCTACATTTGCTGTATATAATCAAATTGCCCTCAGTGCGGTGTCTGCGCAGTCGAGTTACAGACCTTCTTGTGGCTCTGTGAAGGGCAGTTAGTTCTGAAGACCACCAGGGGACTGGTCATCGTTTGAATAACACTGTTGTTTTGGGAATTGAGTTAATTCTTGCTGTATGAAGAGTTCCATTCAGAAAGTCTATGGCATCATCAATATTTCCAAACTGTTCTGCCTTTCCTTCAATTTCACTTAGCTCACGAAATCTGGATTTACCTGTTCCCTCCAACCAACCTTCTGTTGAAGGTACTCAACAAGCAGAGATCCTTTCAGGGAACAGCAGCCCTAGTAGCTCCCAAGTGGCTGACGAGCAATTGGTTCCCTCTAGTATTGGAATTGCCACTGAGGCTGGTCCCTCTGCCGGACCCAGTTCTGACTCAACAAGTACAGAAGTCGACTGTCTTTGCTTCATCACAGAAAACCCAAAACTTTCATCTCATAATTTTCTCTTCTTAGCAGTTATGAAAAGGTTTGGGATCTTGAAAGACAGTATAGACTTCTTAGAAGAATATAAGTCTAAATCTACCAGAATGCAATATGAGTCGTCTTGGAAGAAGTGGGTTGCTTTTGTCAAGGCAAGAAGACCAAAAGAGATCTCAACAGATTTCTGTTTATCCTTCTTTATTCACCTTCATGGACAAGGTTTAGCAGCCAACACAATAATAACGTGTAAATCTGCCTTGACTAGACCTTTGCTTTACGCCTTCCAAGTAGACTTATCCAATAAAATCTTTAACAAGATCCCTAAGGCCTGTGCTACACTTAGGCCTGCAGCACCTCCGAAACCCATCTCATGGGCCTTGGATAAGGTCCTACACTCTGCCTAAACAGTGAATAATGAGGACTGCTCTCTGAAAGATCTGACTCAAAAAGTTATATTCTTGTTTGCTCTAGCCTCGGGGGCCAGAGTTAGTGAAATAGAGGCCCTTTCGCGGGATGAGGGCCATATTCAGTTCACAGAGGCGGGAGAACTGAATCTCTTTCCTGACCCAACGTTTCTCGCCAAGAACAAGCTACCTACCAAAATGTGGGGTCCCCGGAGAATCTGCTCTCTGAAGGAAGATGTCTTGCTGTGTCCAGTAGAGTGTCTAAAGGTCTATCTTCGTAGAACTTCAGACTTCAGGGGAAGACAGCTCTTTGAAGGAGAAACATCGGCTCAAACCTGTCCTTAAAACAACTAAGGGCGAAGATCACCTACTTCATTTGCAGAGCAGATCCTGACAGTACACACGCAGGTCACGATCCTAGAAAAATTTCTTCGTCATTGAACTTCTTCGCTCGTATACTGGATGGAAGTCATCCAGAGTGTTTTTCAAACACTACTCGAAGCAAGTGCAAGAGTTGAAAAGGTATGTGGTGGCGGCAGGTAGTGTGCTAAAACCTGTCGCTTAGCGCTGCGAGGAACAGTGAATTGATTGGGACTGTTATGTATAGAGTGTACGTGTTGACACCTTACAGTGCAACATGTAAAGTAAAGTGTCACCAGGGTGACACTATGGACTGTTCCAGTTACTAAAGGTGAAGAAACATAGAGTTAACACTTGTGCCTAAGTTTTTTTTTACACAGTGTGAAAAGACAGTCATTCACAGAAAAGGGATTTTGACGAAGGAAAAATCTATTTCTGGGGAGAGACCTGTGACGCCCGGCGAAAAAGTCCTTCTTTGTACTTTTTCTGATATAAATCTTCCAAATATACCAGAGAAAATTAAAAGCATGGAATGCAGAGGTTACAACCCTCGCACGAGCACCTTGTTGGTGTCGTATATCTAACAAGGGCGTTTGTAAAACACTATTCACAGGCTGTCTTCCATTT
Organism: Palaemon carinicauda; assembly: GCF_036898095.1. Lineage (NCBI taxonomy): Eukaryota > Metazoa > Arthropoda > Malacostraca > Decapoda > Palaemonidae > Palaemon > Palaemon carinicauda. The sequence continues at coordinate 41,507 of NW_027172247.1, read as the reverse complement.
AGATAATCCCTTCATCAAAGGGGGAGGGCCGTGACAGGCCCTAGAGAATACAGTTGGGTTACCCTACCGACACCTACCACTCGCGCTCACCAGGTCATCCTTCTGCAAGAACACATGGCTTGGCAAGGAAAGGGTGGGTCCGTACAAAAATAATCGGGAAGGGTTTCGCCGGGCGTCACAGGTCTCTCCCCAGAAATAGATTTTTCCTTCGTCAAAATCCCTTTTCTGGGTCGACCTGTGACGGCCGGCGAAAAAGTACCAGAGAATGCCTTCCAAGCCCAATAAATTAATAACATAATGAGGAGAATACAATCACCATGTACGACAATACTATGATATAATAAAGTAATCGTCCAATTACCAACCAGCCAAATGACATAGGGAACGTAAGGTTAAATAATAATGACGACAAGGAACCAACTGAGTGTCGAATCGCAAAAGGCATCAAACCTTATATGTCTAAGTATATCTAAACATTAAAGGAACGGTAACTACAATAACAGTTAAACCATAGGAATTAAACATGGCAAATATCATAGGGCTAACGAACTACCAAGGAGAGCGGCGACGTGGTGTGAGTGGCGGGTAGGAGGGAGAAGAGATGGAAGAAAGGAAGAAGAGGAGATTAATGGGGAGAGATAAGGCTCCCCTCTGCCATCGTCGGGTATTTAAGGGCCTGTAAGATCTTTAGATATTGGCGTTTGACAACCATAGGGGATTTCCAACCCGTATATTTTTTAAAATCATCAAAGTCCCCGTTCTGGAAGTCATTGTTGGAGGCATCTACTGTCCGTATATCATGAGCCTGGGGAAATGATTCCGGATTAGTATGTTTAATGAAGTAGAGGATTTGTTGCCTGATACCGTGAATGGAAATAGTACCTCCTTGTTCCCTGATAACCAAGGGGCCAGACGAGCGGGTGGCAGTTCTAGCTAAAAAGGGGCTTGAGAGTGTGACTGTACACGGAGAAAAATCCTGGGGATGAAGAATAATCTTCCGAGGGGAGCACCTATTTTGCGGATCCTCATTTTTTAGCTAGGGAAGCTTTGTCTGGAAAAGGAGTACTTCGGCTGAAGGGAGGAAATCTATGTTTTCCGGGTTTCGTGAGAGAGCTGCTAGTTCTGATGTTCCATCACCTGAGGCCATAGCCGTTAGAAATAAAGTCTTCCTAAGAAGAGTGATATAAGAGCAGGATTCATTGTCCGTGTCCATCGCAAGTTTGAGAACACCATTCAGAGACCAAGAGTCCTTTTGTGGCCGAACCGAAGGTCGAAGCCTAGCACATGTTTTTGGTGTTGATGAGAAATAGGAATCAGCTAGGTTAATGTTGAACCCAACAAGGAAGATCTTCTTCAAAGCTGACTTGATGGTGGTTAAAGTGCTAACTGTTAGGCCTTTGACAAATAGGAACCTCAAGAAAGAGATGGCTAAATGCGGGAACATAAGAGTATGGTCTGCACTCTTAGGGGACCTACTAGTTGTTAACGGCCGAATCATATTGGCGAATTGTCGAGTCCCTTTTGTCCCATTCGATGAAGAGATCGTTTCCGGTTCAATGTTCGCATCTCTACGAGCTGCCAACTTCCTGTAGTCCACAAAGTTAGAGTTTTGGCTATCCTTGAGTAATCTGACACAGTGAGTTTGGATACTCGGGTCAGTTTGAGGAACGGGATCCGGATGGGACTGAGTTTCAACTCGAGGAGGAGAGGAAACCAACTGTTCTTGGCCAGTGAGGTGGTACTAAAGCCACTGCGCCCCGGAAGGAGCGTAGTTTGTGTAAAAGTTTTTAGAAGATTCCCTGGGGGAGATAGGGAAATCTTCTTCTAATGGTTCCAATCCCGGGGTAATGCGTCCATGGCATAAGCCCGAGGGTCCAGGGTTGGGGTCACATAACAAGGAAGTTAGTGATTCATCTGAGTTGCGAATAGATCTACCTGGAGGCCTGGAACGAGCCTGAGTATCCACCGGAATGAAATTATGTCTAGAGACCATTCTGACTCCAGTGGATCCGTCCTGGATAGTGAGTCCGCTCTCACATTCTGGCCTCCCGCTAGGTGAGGTGCTGACAGGAACCAGCTCTCTTCTGTTGCCCAGGCGAAGATAGTGACCAGGATCTGATTCAGGTTGGGTGACTTGGATCCTCCCCTGTTGACGTAGTGTACTGCGTCTGTGCTGTCTGACACTACTCTGATGTGGGTCAACCTAGGAGGAGAGTCTCTCTTCAGGGTCAAGAACACTGCCATGGCTTTGAGAACAATGATATGGGACTGTTTCATGGAGAGTGACCAAGAACCTGAAACATCTGATGTTCGGAGTAATCCCCCCCATCCACTTAGAGATGCGGCTGTATGGAATGTCACTTGTGGAGGTGGGAATTGTAGAGGAACCGATTTGGAGAGGTCCTTCAGTTCGGACCATGGGCGTAGTCTCATTTTCAAGACAGAGGGGATCTTCGAGACCATGTCTCTTATAGGTACTGTAGCTCTCTTTCTCCAAACTCGATTGATGTCTTTGAGTTTGGCTTTTATTAGGAGATCTGTTACTGAAGTGAATTGGAAAAGTCCGAGGATACTTTCTAAGGCTCTTCGGACACCTGTTTGTGTTTGAGAAAATTTTTTGATCTTGGAAACTATTCCTCTTACCTTTTGGAAGGGAGAGACAACGTGTGCTTCGAAAGGTCCCACTGAATGGCTAACCATTCTAAGCGGACTGATGGTTGCAGGCGAGATTTTTTGGAGATTGATCCGAAATCACAGGTTGTCGAGAAATTGAAGTAATTCCTTCGTAACTCTGTTGCCTTCTATGACCGGCCGGGCCCAAATGAGCCAACCGGCCAGATAAGCAATGATCTGTATCTCTTGGTTCCTGAGTTGTTCTAACACTCTCTCTCCCAGTTTCGTGAATATCCTGGGATCAATGTTGAGGCCAAAGGGCATGTCTTGAACACAAAGGCTTTCCTGCTTAGGCGGAAACCCAGATAAGAAGAGAAGTTTCGAGCTATAGGCGCAAGATAATAGTCGTCGGTAAGATCGACAGAGGTGGTGACGGTCCTACGGGGAAGTAAGGTCCGTACCTGAGAGATAGTCAACATCCGGAACTTGTCGCAGAGAATGTAAGAGTTTAGCTTGACAAGTTCAGGTCCACTCTCAATGCCGACAAGCCTTTCTTCGGAATTGTGAACAGGTGGCTTTGGAACTTCAGTGATCGATCCCGTTTGATTGCTTCTTCTTGAGTAACCCTGTGGTGTACTCTTTCAGGATGGGAGTGGATTTCTGGGAGAAGGTCACTGGTGGAGGAGGAGGACCTTGTGGCCATTTTCACCTCAAACCTTTAGAGATTATGCTATGAGCCCACAGACCGAAGGTCCAATGGTCTCAAAAGTGGTAAAGTCTACCCCCTACCGGGACCACCGCGTTGTGAGGGGGTGAATCTAGGTACTTTCCTTCTCCGAGCCCCCTTTTTCCTAGGTCCGCCTCGATGGCGAGACTGTCTTCTACTCCTGTAGCTTCCTCTCTGGTGTCCACGAGAGGAGCCCGAGGGTTCGGATCTAGGGCTGTATGCAGGTAAAACATCCCAACGGGGTTGGGCTGTGTACCTGGGGAATCAGTGAGGTAGACCACCTGATGAGGGGGATTTGGATGCATAGACGTCGAATCAGAGGAAGGCTGTGATGACGAGTGGGTAACCGACTATCGATTCCTGTCTGATAGAGGCCTCAGACAGAACGTATTTCCCACAACTAACCCGATCAGACCATCAAACGTGTAGGTCGAATTGGAAGGGCAGATCTTGGAATTATCGTACCCCCCAGACTGACCACATCCTGGTCCAGACAGATCGGGCCTGCCCTTTAGGAAATAATACTGTTACCTTCGGTACCTTGTCTAACCTAACCAAGGCAATCTCTTTCAATCGAACGAATCCGTTGAACGGGAATTCTAGTACCTGAGAGTAAAATCTAGGTCCCCCAGAGGGAGGACGTCTATGCCATCCAGATTTATGGTACCATCTATATATGGAACATGTAAGGCAAATCTCTATGCGTTGTTTTTATCAAAGGTTACTTCGATATGCCTGGGGATGTAGGGGGAAACTTCCGAGTTCCTGAACGGATCCGACTCACTACCATACTTTTGAGCTCCGTCATAGTCCCTTGGTTTTCCCTAGAATGTGTTGCTTTTAGCAGTCACGGTTTATGCAGGGTAACATGAACATCAGGATCCATTAAGGGTCCTAGGTCGGTGACGTAGGTAATTGCAAAGCTGAAGGCTCAAAACTCATCCCCACCTACCTGCCCGTCCATGGGGTCGTCGTCCAACCTTAGAGAGGACACTCTGAGAAGATAGGGACCTCTAGATGGAGCATTTCTTCCCAACCTTGATACCCAAGGGCGGAGAGCCTCTCTTGCAGGCCAGAGAGATTCATCATCATCCTGACGGGAACCATGTAGGCGAACCTTCTGTAACAGAAAGGGGACATAAGTTTGGATGTTCCTTGAACTTTGGTTAGTGATCCTATTCACAGGCTGGGATCAGCTGTATAACTCATAAAAATCAATTTTAAAGAAAAGTCATTTAATGTACTATCTTTTGGGGTATAGTTCGACACTTGTATTCATGAAATGTGACACTGTTGGCGCATCCGCCACAGGTTGGCCACCCCTGACTCAGACGTTCAGAACCGGGTCTAACATTATTTACTGGCTATTAGTATTCTATTGATTCATCTGTTCACTGACCAGAGTTTCAAGGAACAGTAGATAGCCTCTCATGGCATGGTTAGTCTCGACCCGGCCCTTCATTAGAAGGGGCCAACGTTCAGTTCCCAGTACTGAGTGGAAACTTATTTCTATTTGAACACTATGTTGTATGGATATTTATTCATATTTAGGCATAGTTAGAATTGAATATGCATAAATAAAGGCATAATCAATTTATTTCTATTTGAACACGATGTTGTATGAATATTTATTCATATTTAGGTATAGTTAGAATTGAATATGCACAAATATAGGCACAATCAATTTATTTCTATTTGAACACTATGTTGTATGAATATTTATTCATATTTAGGCATAGTTAGAATTGAAAATGCATAAATATAGGCATAATCAATTTATTTCTATTTGAACACGATGTTGTATGGATATTTATCCATATTTATACATAGTTAGAATTAAATATATGCATAAATATAGGCATAGTTATGTTCATATATTTTTATTAGGACTTTCAAGAATAACTAATGAATATTACCAACGCAAATTCAAATTGTCATTAAAGTAAGTACAGTTTACTTTGTATTCATGTTAAATCCTTTCCTTTACAGCAAAACAAGAGATTGGCCACCCGTGGTCTGAGTGATCTCTGTCTGTACCGGAGCTCCGGTAACAATCCCCAGTACAAAGGTCCGTCATAGTGACAACGTGAACACCAGAGGAAAACTAATATTAACCTCAATGCTGATCGCCTGTACGATATCCGGTTAAGCCGGAGATTCGATGAAAAGGATCGTAATAACGATATTGTGATTATTCATGAAAAAGGGTTCATACCCTGATTCTGATCGTCTGATTGATCTCTGTTTGTAACGGAGAACTAGTGACAAAGGTCCGTCATCGTGAAAACGTGATCCTCAGCGGTACGATAACATTCTCTAATACTGAATGTTTGTGTTATCTCCAGTGAAGCCGGAGATTCGATGAAAAAGGGACCGTAATAATGAAACCGTGAAGTCTTCATCGGTATCACATTGTTAACTCCGGTTCTGGCCGTCTGCTTGATCTCTGTTTGTACCGGAGATCCGGTAGCAAAGGCCCGTCACCGTGATATCGTGACCGTTCCCGGTACGATAACATTAACCTCAATGAATGATTGTGTTATCTCCCGTGAAGCCGGCCGTAACGGTGTAATTATGATCAAACATGACAAAGGTTCGTGTGTAAAAGGCTTCAGCCGGAGTCCGAGTGCCGGATTTCACCGTTGCACTCCAAAAATCTGCTCCTGTACGTTAACTAGTTCTCACCCAATGAGTATCCATATAGCGGAGCATAACTCAAGGCGGAGCTAAGCATAACTCAAGGCAGAGCTAAGGGTGTCGGTATAAAACGACCCCAATTAATGACTCATACACTAACGTACCTATTAATAGTGTTAGCTATATTAACAGTAACCACATCAATAAAAACGTTTATAATATTAAACGTACTATCATCAACTCTGATACTAAGAGGAGGCCTGAATAACTCGTGATCGTATAAAAACGGAGAACGGGAAATTCACCTCTCTTACTTGAGCTAACAAAGAAAACGAGAGAAGGGATAACTCATATCCGTAGAACAGGGAACGAGCAGTCTCTGTTTTCGTTCTCAAGGTTACATAATAAAAAACTAACATCACACAATAAAACAAGAAAATTAATAAAATTGATTGCTTTTCTTAGTAATTGTAATAACCAAGAACGAAGAATAACGACAACGTAACAAATAAACAAGGATATAGTCTAAATCGAAGCCACTGAGGCGAGTACAAACTAACAGACTAAATAGCTAAACTTTAATTCGCTATTCTTTAAATCGCTATTCTTCGTAGGTCCAAATTGGACTTGCAAGCAAATAAATACCATAGTAAAAATTAATGATAACACAAAAAGGCCATAAAACGTAAGTGATATAACCTAGATGACAGAGTACCAGATGGGCAAAAATAACTAGAATATTTACCGAAGCGAACATAACCCAAAATGGCTGCCGATACCTCGGCAGGACAATCGCTTCCAAAACTAAAAACCACCATATTGGAAACAGAACAAATGCCCGGTACTGTCAAAAGCTGCCAAAACAAACTATGGTACTTAACATTGGTAAGGGTGAAGTAGCAACGTCAGTCATGTTGAATTAACGACAATCACTTCGAAAAACACTGGGCAAAACACTTATCAACTTTGCGGGCAAGTCCAAAACAGAAGGATTACCTGGTGAGCGCGAGTGGTAGGTGTCGGTAGGGTAACCCAACTGTATTCTCTAGGGCCTGTCACGGCCCTCCCCCTTTGATGAAGGGATTATCTAAATGGAAGACAGCCTGTGAATAGTGTTTTACAAACGCCCTTGTTAGATATACGACACCAACAAGGTGCTCGCGCGAGGGTTGTAACCTCTGCATTCCATGCTTTTAATTTTCTCTGGTATATTTGGAAGATTTATATCAGAAAAAGTACAAAGAAGGACTTTTTCGCCGGCCGTCACAGGTCGACCCAGAAATGCATATTAGAAAATTTATAAAATTTTCAGTTTGGTGTCATTAATTATCGTTTCCTTTCAGGTGAAACAAGTATTTCTGGTCTTGTCTGCATTTTTATGTTTCTTATTCACTAGCATTTTTAGTGTTACTATATAATGTATGTTGAATTACTATTTATTGATTACCAATAAATAATTGATTGGTATTTGCATCTTCTTTCGCCCCAAATTCAAATAAATAAAGATATGTGAGAGCATTATTTAATTATTCCTTTATAATTTGCATATCGACATGAGAACAACTGAAATAACTTTGTTCTTACATGAATACAAACCTTTTCTGCCTATGCATACTTTGTTCCTACACGGATACAAACTTGTCAGTTGCTGCATACAGCTAAGCCTGTATGCCTTGGATGCTATGGTGGCTTATGTAAACCTTTGTTCGTATTAGGAATACAAACTTCAACTGGTTTTGTATACAGTGAGACCTGTACGCTTTTGTTGCTAGGTTTGTTCATATGGGATATGCAAACCTCGAGACTTTTCCTGAGTCTGGTCTGACTCTTCCTTGCAGGGGGCAGGAAGCACTAACATAGTTCATGATTAGAAGTAATGACGTATAACGGTAACGTATATGTCTCTAAGATCTGAGCAACCAAGGAAATATTGTCTTGAGGTTAAGGCACATTTAGAAATCTACAGATACATTAATGCTCTAGTAACCTTCCATCAGGACGACATGGCCTGAGCCCAAAAAAACGGATTTTGAGAGAAGCGAAAAATCTATTTTTGGGTGAGATAGCCATGTCGTCCTGATGGTCCTGCCCTCCTTTCTATGAAAAGGCCTTGAGAGGATCCCTCCCAAAACTACTGTATCTGTAGCACCTTGCTCAACGCTACAAAGAATAAACATGGCGCCGACGAGGGCGCCATCTAGATACTCAGATAGTAACGGAGGAAGGGTACCTTGATAACGGCTCCCCTTCTATTTTTGTCACTTTCCCCCTCGAAGTGCAAATGCTATTCGGGGTGAAGATTGCTATGTGTCGTATCAAGATATACGTCCCGTGATATTATGCGATATCCTTAAAGGAAACTTTAAGGATATTCGTGCCAGGAGTTAGAATTCTGGAGACCTTAAGGTAAATTCTCTGGGAATATCACTGTAGTCAAATATACCCTAAGAAGCTACTTAAAGGAACCTTCCATCAGGACGACATGGCTATCTCACCCAAAAAGAGATTTTTCGCTTCGCTCAAAATCCGTTAAGTAATAGAGTTAACAATAGGGTGAACTATGAGCCCAAACAAATAGAATTTCCAAAAACAAACCATGACAGCCTCTGGACATGATTACTTCTCTGAACCACAAATACAATCAATATACTGTACACTTAATTAATAACATCAGAAATTCAGTTTTGTAAACTCACATTAATACTGAAACCTGTAGAATTTATTCTTATATAAATTGGGTTATGGATTTTACCAAGATTGATTGATTGATTTAAAGTTTTCAGGCATCCTGACATCTAAGGTCATTGATGCCGGTAACATTTAATTTATGTATACAAAAATAAAAAATAAGATAAAATAAAAAATAAGAGTATTCAATTAAAATCATAAAAGTTGAATGTCATAAAAGTTAAATAGTTTTCAGAAGACCTGCTTCTGAAATAAATCTAAAAACGCCACTTGCATAGTAGGACACATCATTTCCAAGAATCTTGGCAAGGATGAACCTGCCACCCTCACCTCGAGCCTCAAACAAATATCTATCCCTTAAGTTGTTATAATTGGGGCATTCGGTCAACAAATGCCTCACTGTTAGAGGTACTAAACAGTCGTCACAATACGGTTGCTGTTGGCCCTTCAGCAGAAACTCGTGTGTCAACTGAGTGTGACCAATACGGAGACGACAAAGAGACGTCTCCCATTTTCGGGGCATCATATTATACCTCCAAGGAGATATGACATTTGTTACCTCTCGCATTTTATTCCCATCTAGGCTATCCCATTGCTGTTGCCATTTATTGCAAACCAATTTCTTGATGTCAGGTAAGAAATCATTACAGGGAATGGGATACCTTCTTGGCAGCAACTCGAATGCAGCCTTCTTAGCCAGTGAATCTGCCTTCTCATTCCCAGACACACCTACATGTGCTGGAACCCAACAAAATTGAACTGATATACCTCTCCGTCCAATAATAAAAAGCCATTCTAAAATCTTTAAAACTAAAGGGTTATTAGAATTAAAAACTTCTATAGCTTGAAGGACACTCCTTGCATCACTAAAAATTGTAAAATTACCCTCCTTCTCCAACGCTATTTTCTCAATAGCGGTTAATATGCCATACAGTTCGGCAGTAAATATGGAAGCGGTCAGAGGAAGTGCACCCCTACAATTAAAACCATTACTATGTACTCCAAATCCAACGCCAGCATCAGATTTGGAGCCATCAGTATAGATAAAAGTTGATCCTCTATATTCTTTAACATGTTCATTAAAAAGAGATTTGGCTTCTACGTCTGACATATTCTTCTTATCTCCAATAAAATATATACATAAAGATATCTCTGGTAACTTCCATGGAGGCATTGATGATACCTTGAATGGAAGTACCTTATTTCTAATTATATCCAGACTATTTAATAATCGTTTCACCCGAAAGCCATAAGGTTGAGGAGATTTTGGGTGCAACTCAAAGTATGATGCGTGTCTTACAAGGCTTGCAGTCTGAAAGGCTAGAGTGTTAGGGAGTCTTTGCAATCTAAACCAATACCGAATAATGGAAGACATTCGGTAAAGGTCTAGAGGTAACTCTCCAGCATCAACAAGGAGACTTGGGATAGGCGAGGTTTTAAAAGCTCCTGTAGACAATCTAATACCTGCATGATGTATCGATTCTAATATTTTTAACTGGCTTGGGGTGGCTGAAGAATATATTTCACATCCATAACTTATTTTGGAAAAAATCAAGGCCTTGTATAATTTCAAAATAGTATTGCGGTCTGCCCCCCATGATGTATGGGACAATACTTTCAAGATATTCAGAGCTTCAACACATTTAGCTTTTAACGCTTTTAAGTGAGAAACCCATGTAAGCCTACAGTCAAATATCAAACCTAAAAATTTAGCTTCACTTGCACATGGTATCCGTTGACCTTTAATGTATATATCCAGGTCTGAATATACTCCCCGGATACGAAAAAAATGGACAATGGTAGTTTTACTTGTCGAGAACTTAAATCCATTCATGTCAGCCCACTGGATAATTTTATCAATAGAGAGTTGGATTTTTCTCTCAACCATTGCCATTCTAGTGCCAGCAAATGATATTGAGAGATAATCCACAAATAATGTTGAGAGAACATCCCGGGAAATGACTGAGAATATCCCATTAATTGCTAGTGCAAACAGGGTTACACTCAGCACACTCCCCTGAGGAACTCCTTCTTCCTGACACTTACTCTCTGATAGAGTTTCCCCCACTCTCACTTGAAAAACTCTATGTGAAAGAAATGACTGAATAAATAGTGGTAGTTCTTCTTTTAATCCTAGTTCATGAATTGTTTTAAGTATACCATATCTCCATGTGGTATCATATGCCTTTTCAAGGTCGAAAAAAACTGTCACATGGTGCTGTTTGGAAGCAAAGGCTTCACAAATAGAGGACTCAAGTCTTATTAACACATCAGTTGTTGAGTGCATTTTTCTGAATCCACATTGAATTGGTGATAAAATACCCTTCTTTTCAAGGTACCACATCAACCTTACACTGACCATCTTCTCCATGATTTTACATAAACACCAAGTCAATGCAATAGGTCTATAGCTTGCTGCTAAAAACTTGTCCTTACCGGGTTTTAAAAAGGCTAAAATAATAATAGCTAGTTCCCAAAACACTTGGGTAACTATAATCATGCCATATTCTATTGATAATACTTAAAATAAATAACTTGGTATTAAAATGTACATGTTAAACCATTGCATATGGAATTCCTTCGGGTCCAGGAGCTGTATCGTTGCAAGTAGCGAGTGCGGAATCAAGTTCTCTTTCAGTAAAAGGAGAATTATACGATTCTTCTCTTCCTGTTGCAAAATTTAAAACTTTCTTTTCTTCAATGCTCCTGTACTAGTGACCAGGAGCTGCTACACTCTTGCACGATACATTTGAAAAATAGTCAGCCAGGGCATTGCTAACTTCATTTCCTTCAGTCACAAACTGACCATTCACTTTCAACACTGGTGGTGGGTTCGGGGTAAATTTGCCTGCAATTTTTTTTTATTTTCCTCCATACAGAAGATGGTGGTGTTCTTCTATTAATGGAGGAAACAAAAGCCACCCAAGATTGGCGTCTAGCTTCTTTCATGGCACGACGGAACTGTGCTCTACACTTTTTGTATGATATCAAATTTTCATCAGTACGGCGTCTACGCAATCTAGTCAGGGATTTTCTGGTGGCTCTGTGCAAGGCTGTTAATTCTGAGGACCACCACGGGACTGGTCGTCTTTTGAATAGTCCTGTTGTTTTGGGAATCGAATTGATTCCTGCTGTATGAAGAGTTCCATTCAGTAGGTCTATGGTATCATCAATACTTTCAAACTGTTCTGCTCTCCCTTCGATTTCACTTAGCTCAGAAAATTTAACCCAGTCTGCCTTGTCTAGATTCCAACGTGGCGATCTTTGCAAAGGCGGACCCTTGTTGGTGTTTATAATGATTGATGCATGATCACTAGTATGCCAATCATCTAATGTCCTCCAATCAAAATCAAGAAGGCAGTTAGAGCTTGCAATTGAAAGGTCAATGCATGACAAAGTACCTGTCTGAACATGAAAGTGTGTGGGCTCTCCTATATTAAGGAGTCCCACATCCTCATTCTCCACAATTGATGAGATAATATTGCCCCTTGTGTTGGCCAAAACATCACCCCATAAAGGATGTCTACCATTCATATCTCCCAGTAAGAGAAAAGGTTGAGGGAGTTGTCGAATGACCTCTGCTAAATCATCATATAAAATATTATCATTTGGAGGTAAGTACAGAGAGCATATTGTATATTTTCTCCCTATATAAATTTGTACAACAACTGCCTGCAGGGTTGTATGTATAGACATAGGTATTTGGGGAACATCTCGACGAATGTACAAGAGACTTCCGCCATGGCTCCCTGCTTGTTGATTATATGGTGTTCTATAGCTAACATACTCTCGAGGACTAGGAGTGTTAGAATCAAGCATACTTTCCTGTAGACATACAATTATGGGGGAATGCTCATGAATTAGGAGCTTAATTTCTTCATATTTCGCCCTCAAATCCTGACAGTTCCATTGCAAAATGGAGGAGAAAACTATGGATTATTTCTGGAAGACATCTTGGATGAGGTCTTCCCATTAGCAGTTTTTAATCTAACATTATTAGCCTACCAGTAGGTTTCTTCAGAGGTGGTCTTGTTATGTTGGGTTTTACATTTGTGTTTTTCTTTGTATTCTTTTTATCTATTTGTTGAGGTGGATGGTGGACCTCAACTTGAATTTCTGATTTATTCAGTTTATCTTCTGGTTCATTAGAAACATCAAATTTATTTGATGTCATAACCTTAATGTTTCTAATGGAGGGTGGAGAGAGAGATGGAGGTCTCTCTCTTTTACGATTAATAGATGGTGGGATTCGAGGTTTTTGCACCTTTCCCACAACAGGTGCATCAGGTAAGTTAGTCTTAAGTGGAACCTCCATCAGATCAGGCAAGGACATGGCCTGAGAGAGGTTTTTATTATTTTTTGTAATGGCGGCTGAAGGCTGTACAGCAATGGGCAATGACCTAGTGTTAATACACCGTGGTAAAGCCTCAGGAGGTAATATGGTTACCTCGTTATTTGACATTTTGTCAGATACAGTAGTATACTTTTTTTTTAGCTATTGGCAGCGCTAGGTTGGTTTGATTTTAATGCCTTAGCATATGTATTTGATTTATTTAATAGTCTTTTGGCATGGGTCACACTTATATGTTCTAAGTTTGATTTGAGGGCAGCTTCCTCCAACTTATATAGCTCGCAGCTCTTGTCTGTGGATTTGTGATTCGAGCTGCAATTTAAATTGCAGCTCGAATCACAAATCCACAGACAAGAGCTGCGAGCTATATAAGTTGGAGGAAGCTGCCCTCAACAAATCAAACTTAGAACATATAAGTGTGACCCATGCCAAAAGACTATTAAATAAATCAAATACATATGCTAAGGCATTAAAATCAAACCAACCTAGCGCTGCCAATAGCTAAAAAAAAAGTATACTACTGTATCTGACAAAATGTCAAATAACGAGGTAACCATATTACCTCCTGAGGCTTTACCACGGTGTATTAACACTAGGTCATTGCCCATTGCTGTACAGCCTTCAGTCGCCATTACAAAAAATAATAAAAACCTCTCTCAGGCCATGTCCTTGCCTGATCTGATGGAGGTTTCACTTAAGACTAACTTACCTGATGCACCTGTTGTGGGAAAGGTGCAAAAACCTCGAATCCCTCCAAGTGCACACTCTCCATGGTAAGATTTGGAGCAAATACCACACATCTCATTTTAGCAAACTTTGGACGGGTGCCCAAATTTAAAACAATTAAAGCATTGCAATGGCTTCTGCTTGAAGGGTCTTACTTTAATCCTTTCGTTCTCGATAATAATATGAAAAGGTACATCAGCATCCTGGAACGTAAGGATTATCATTGATGTACCTGGGACTTTATGAACTTTCCATACATTTAATGGACACATGGCCAGTATCTCCTTCTCTGTAAAATCATATAGATCTCTGTTAAAAACTACGCCCCTTCCGTAGCTAAAATTTAGGTGGGGTTTGACATCTAACTTCATGTCATCATTACTTATTTTTATATTGGACAATATTACCGACTGTGTACTGGATTTGGCATGGATAAGGAAACTATTTTTTCCGAAACGAGATATATCGCCTGGTGCAATAGTTCCTACTTGTTTCTGAATCAATTTGCATATTTTAAAATAATTCCCTGTAACCCCCTTTGATTCAGCTATAAGCCACATCGGTGGTTTTGGATTTCTCTGGGAGGGCATAACTAAATCTGCGTCTTTTTCCAACCAATCGGCAGGCCTGTACACATCCAAATCTTTTGGTACCTTATCGCAGAGAGCAGCCGCGACATTCAAGTTATTAATTTCAATATTATTCAAGTTACTTATTGCACTAAATGCTTCGTCATAACTACTATAAGATATCCATGAATCCCAAGTTTCAGCTTCAAGTTTCATCCTTATTTCTTTTATGCATCCATAGCATTCAAATGCTTTACATAGATCATCATAATTTGTCTCTATTGAAATTTGTGTAACATGAAGGATTCGAAGTTTCCTCGTGTTACCCAAATTACTCGATTTTGAATATCAGTAGAATGGTCCTTTCCCGTTCCGAGGTCATCAACAGAGCTTTCCCTTATCACATTAGCAGAGGTCGTCAACAGTGCCGGGGGAGAGTCAGCGTATCCAGGGGATGGGGGTTCGTTCCTTAAAGAATCCATTAGACGAGAGAGAGAAAAGGGGTTAGTTTGATGTACCTGCTCGAGAATGTTAGGCCATCACACGTCGGAAAGGAAATTTGCACTCTCCACTATCGGCACAATGAGAGTATACTTCCCAGATGATCCACTCCATACCCTACCCGAAGGATAGCATCAAAACAGATATAGAGGCACAGGTGTAAGCTGAACCCGCCTGTTAGGACTGAGACCAAGAAATTATGGAATCATCCTCCCCATATCTATAATGACGGGCTTCCGCCAAAAGCCGAGAGTCCTACCCCAAGCATTGGATCCCCCTGGATTCCGAAGACCCAACACTTGAGAATAGTTCCGCCAAAAAGGTCCAAACCATCTTCGGGATGGCTGAAATCATCCAATACTCTCACATACAGTATAGCTTTGAATGCAAACACCTCCCAACCGTGATACCTCCTCCCACTCATCAAAGCAGGCAGCAATAAAGGATGTATGAACATCCCCGCCGGGGCTACAATGGATGTAGAAACATCCAAGCCATAGGAGAAAAAAAAAATAATTACTCAGCAAAATACCTTTAAATCTTAACTTCATTCTTGTGAAACCTGAATACAGTACTGTACTAAGAATGCTGTAAAATCATTTGACGAGAAACTCTCTCTCAAGAAAGACCAATGCAGATTGAAATGTCTGAGAAGAGCAATTGTGGATATGAAAGAGAAACCAAATATTTAGATATTTTAATGAAGATTCTCTTCTCAAGGACAATCCAAGGAAAATTATATAACCTAAACTAATCCCTACGACCATAAAAGAGATTACATCAACAAAATCACAAAAAATTTAAAAACTATACTTTTCTACCTTGATACTACGTTTATATTCAACAATCATAAAAACAACTCTCTCCGTACCATAGTACTTTTAAATAATTGCATGGTTTCACCTTCCAATACAAGTAGACTGGATTTTGATTCTTCCTTACTGCTAACATTCATAACTTCACTACAGTACAAGAAGCAGGTAGAATCATCCAGTATTACTTTCAAAAAGAGACAATGTCACCAGCATTCTTTCAAAAGGCTTAATACTGTATATTATTCCCTAAGCTTTATTTAGGCTGTGACCAAACCAATCAACTACTGCCCCTGAAACTGAATAAGCAGATATTTACAAGTTCAATCTTGGTACAAATGTTTTTTCTGTTGACGATGTTTCATTTCCTAGCATTTATGTTTACTTATTCAACATTGTTATCTATCTTAAAATAATCTCATTTTTCATTTCTCTTATAAAGTTTATTCTTTACATTCCTATTTCTTCACTGCACCAGGCTGTCAACTATTTGGTCCCTTGGGCTAGTAGCTATTTGCTTTTGCCCCTTGGCTTCTAATTGTAATAATTATGCTAAAATGAAAAACTTGAAAATACAGTTGGAAATGCTGGAGCTCTTTACACTGGAGATGCATTTTGGCAATAGCTGGAACTAGCTGTAAAATTTTTAGCAAGGTGTAACTACCCTTTGCTAGCTAACGAAGGAAGAGCAAGAGTTGGACCAACCACCCTGCTCACACCAGCAGTTGTAACTGAACGTCTCTTTGCAATTGCGGCAGGACTTCTTGGGGGAAGGTGATGGCGGGACCCGTATGTGTTTAGAGCTCCAGGATTGTACAGGGATACATAAAAAAAAATTACAAATTGTTTCCAAATCTGTCTTTGTTACGGCACTATTTACAAAAATTACAATATTTACATGGAGACTCACCGTTAAGCGGGAGTAAGTTAAAAAAACTAACTGGCTAGTGCCTGACCTGTCACCCCGTCAAGTTTGAGAGCTAACGACCTGGGAACTCGTGTGAAGGGGTAAGAACTCTCACATCTATAATCTTTGCTGTTTTTTCTTCTTTATTCCAGATCACAATATCAGATTTTATAGAACCTCCTTCTATGATGAATCTTGAGGAAACCTTCAGACCAAAAAGCTTTACCACTGTCCTTTCACTTGATTGTTTCCCTTCCATGTGAGTTCTTAAAGGTTTATCGAGTCTCTGTTTTGAATGATTTGTTTTGCCACATTCATGACATTGGAATAGATCTCTCATGTGATTTCTTATGTTTAGTGAGATATTTTTTCAAAGTAAAAAATTTGCTGCAGACATTGCACTTGTATGGCTTCTCTCCCGTGTGAATTCTTAAATGTTCAGTGAGAGATTGTTTCCAAGTAAATGCTTTGCTACAGACATTGCATTTGTATGGCTTCTCTCCCGTGTGAATTCTTAAATGGTCAGTGAGAGATTGTTTTGAAGTTAATGCTTTGCTACAGACATTGCATTTGTATGGATTCTCTTCCATGTGAATTCTTAAATGTGTAGTGAGACTTAGTTTTGTAATAAATGTTTTGCTACAGACATCGCACTTGTATGGCTTCTCTCCCGTGTGAATTCTTACATGTACAGTGAGATGTGCTTTTGTAGTAAATGCTTTGCTACAAACATTACATTTGTATAGCTTCTCTCCTATGTGAATTTTTATATGTGCAGTGAGACTTCGTTTTGTAATAAATGTTTTGCTACAGACATTACATTTGTATGGCCTCTCTCCTGTGTGAATTCTTAAATGTGCAGTGAGACTTGGTTTTATAATAAATGTTTTGCTACAGACATTGCATTTGAATGGCCTCTCTCCCATGTGAATTCTTGAATGTTTAGTGAGATAACGTTTTGAAGTAAATGTTTTGCTACAGACATTGCACTTGTAGGGCCTCTCTCCCGTGTGAATTCTTAAATGTACAATGAGATTTGCTTTTGTAGCAAATGTTTTGCTACAGACATCGCAATTGTATGAGTTCTGTCCCGTGTGAATTCCTAAATGTCGAATGAAATTATTTTTTGCATTAAATGTTTTGCTACAGACATTACATTTGTATGGCTTCTCTCCCGTGTGAATTCTTAAATGCACTGTAAGATTAAATTTATCAGAAAACGTTTTCCCACATTCAGTGCATGTCCATCGCTTTCTAGCTAGAGCATTGGAGTTAACATTACTAGAGATCCTTTTTTTTATTTGCTCATTTATTTGATTCACCTCTTGATTCAAAACATCTTTCTGTAATAATTCTCTTCCACTGATTACACATGAAAGTCTTCCCTTTTCTTTTCCTTTATCCTCTTTCACAGCTCTCCCTAAGTAAGTGTCTACACTTTCCTCATCATCGACATCCCCTTTACAACTTAATGAACCGTTTTCACTCAATGATGCATCGTACTCGAAGGAATTTTTCAAGTAGATTTCGCTAGAATCAAATATTTCCGGCTCTACTTTGACTTCCATTTTTGGATCCAAGAAAAGAGCGCCATCATTAAAGAGAGCAACACTTCCAGACGTATCATTATTTTCTGGATCGACTGCAGGTGACAATAGATCTTCAATTTCACTTTTCATTGAAAATTCAAAAGGTGGTTCAGAATTCATCATCCTCTCCCTATCACAAGATGACACACCCCTTAATATTATTTTCAATAAACTTCAAAGAGGAAATTAAGACTAAACTTCCTATTCTCAGACATCATACTTAACAAGAAAAACTTCCAATATGACCCTTTCTTTTCCAGTCTTACATCTCTTGCATATACCTTCGGTAGCTTACAAGCTTTAGCGGCAAGAGGTGGATGATTCCTTCCTTTGAGATGAAAAGTCTGGAAGAAAAGAAAACAACAATCAGTTGGAGAAGAGGAAAACTCAATAAAAATAATGGAGGTTTCTAAAAATAAAATAGATTCATAAAGTACTGTAATTTGTATTTTTCCTAAACATACAAACCACAGACATTGATCTGTGTTCTATCTGCTCTTGTTACACATTTCAGGCATCTAAAAATCTCATATCCTCTGTAGATTCTATAATGCACAGCATCTCCTGTGACATTATTGGTTTCATTCTTTAAATAGTTTTCCCTTTGCTCTTCAAAAGGACAAAGACGTTTCATCCATTGTCTTATTTCCTTTACTGTACTTCCTCTCCAGTCACCATCAAAATTGTCGTGCTAATACTGCTATGCACCTCTGAGCCTTCCTCCAGAATAATGAACAGCACAATGCTTTATAGTAATCTTGCACAGACAGGAACATTTACCACAAACTCTTTCATATCTCTCCCTCTGCCTTTGCTTTGGTTCTAGTGTTATGGCAAAGTAACATTACTCACTTAGTAAGTTGTTTCTTTCTGGTTGCCTTTGTGCTGTCCAGTACCTTCTCAAAAACAACAGATACCCTCCATCCCTGTGAAGATGAACCAGGAATTCTGCAATTTTAGACTGAGAGGGTCTGGATGAAGAATGACCTTTCATCTGGCACCAGTGTAAAAAAAAAAAAAACTGCCCATTTGACTTCATAAACTCGACATGTAGAGCATCACATGGCTTAGGCTAACAAGATGAAAAGACTTCTTACCTTGAGAACCTCCTGACAGGCTCCAAGCATGAAGATAAAGCATGTGGAGCCCCTGATGAAGACAATGAAAGTGAGGCTTAGTAGATCTGGTTTCGCTAGCAATCTGACAGGAGGCTTCACTAGGACCTCAAAAAGGTCTGGGAACCAGTCCTTCCGAGGCCAGAAGGGAGCGATGAGGGCCAAGGAAAGACGACTGGCTTCCCTCCCCTTGATAAGACGCCCAGATCAGAGAGAGGGAGGAGGTGTCCACCTGAAGACTTCCTCATCTTGTAAGTGGGCATTTGTCCTCATGTACTGAGGATACTTGAACGAAGGGAAGACGACTTAGTAACAAAAGTTCATTCCTATGACATGGAATAAGAATTGAAAAACAATATAAGGCTGAAAAATTATTTGGAAAGAAAAAACCCTCCCACTAATTGGGCACCCCTATATCAATATAAAACACAAGTACCTGGTTTTTTTCCTAGGACACCCTCACACCCAAAAAAAAAGAAATAAAATATAAAAGTCCTATTTCAAAATACAGTCCCATTAGGTTTATGATGCAAATTTCTTAGCAATTAACACCAAGCAAGAGCCTTTTTGGTCAAGGTCAAAGTATTCAAACAAAGTACCCAGCTTGTGACATGAGAAAGGTCCAAGCTTGTTGCCGTCTGCTGGCCTGGAGGGGGACACTGCAGTCTGCTGCCTTGGAGGGGGACACTGCCGTCTGCTGCCCTGGAGGGGGACACTGCCGTCTGCTGCCCTGGAGGGGGATACTGCCGTCTGCTGCCATGAAGGGGGAAACTGCCGTCTGCTGCCTTGGAGGGGGACACTGCCGTCTGCTGCCATGGAGGGGGACACTGCCAGCTGCTGCCCTGGAGGGGGATACTGCCGTCTGCTGCCATGGAGGGGGAAACTGCCGTCTGCTGCCTTGGAGGGGGACACTGCCGTCTGCTGGCCTGGAGGGGGACACTGCCGTCTGCTGCCCTGGAGGGGGATACTGCCGTCTGCTGCCATGGAGGGGGAAACTGCCGTCTGCTGCCTTGGAGGGGGACACTGTCGTCTGCTGCCCTGGAGGGGGACACTGCCGTCTAATGTCCCGAAGAGTACCTTTGAGTGTGCCTCTGCCCCTTCTTGTAGAGTGCCACTACCTGTACAGGAACTGTTGAGAGCCACTACCACTGGTTAGACTGATGTTTAGCACTGTCGTTTGCTGGCCTGGAGAGTGGAACTAAATGCTGCTGAGGAGAGAGGGGAACTGCCTCGGCTGTAGCTACTGGAGCCATTTCTGGCCTACTGGCTTTGGCCAGGTTATCCAAGAACTGCTCCCCTAGTCCACTGTCTGCAGTCTCTGGCGGACTAAAGGGGTTAGTTGCCGGAACAGGCGAGGAAGCAAAGGGTCCACCTCAAGCAGGAGACTCCCAGAAGCCTGGTACAGGTGGGAGTAATGGTGAAAACCCTGGTACATTTCTTTGAGAAATCCTCAGTTCTTACTAGGATTTCCAAGGTCCATAACCAAACATCAAGCCACAAAGTAGCCTGTATGGGGAGAAGAGGAGTTGGACGAGGCACGTCTAAGATCTCAGAATAAGTCCTCTGCTGCAGACAGGAGGTGGGAGAAGCTTGGTGGTAGAGCCGGAACGTTGCGAGGAGGAGAGCTCAAAGAGCTGTAGGGTGATCGTAGCCCTGGCACCTTTCACGCCCTGAGTCCAAGGCAAGGATGCACTGGTCTCTGAGGGCTTCTAGGTGCAAAACACACCGTGTCTTTGCTCTCTCAGTTGATAAACCCATTGAGAATCCTGATGAGAGTCAGAACCTGACAGAATGCATGGTCCGACTCTTTCTGCTCTCCTTTCAGCGTTGGACTCGGACTCTCAGCGAAGTCTCCTTTTTCCACCCCCGAGAGCTCTTCTCCGGGTGGGTCGCGCACATCCCTCGAGTGACAGGCTGCATCTGTAGACTTGGAGGTTCTTGAAGAGGACTTAGGATGAGTCTTGGAGTCCTTCAGTTCCTTTCGTGGAAGGAGGAAGGGCTCAAGCATCAAAAGCTGCATTGTCATGTCCCTCCTGACTTCCATCGGTGGTGAACTCTCCGTGCGAGGGGAAACTTCCTCCGAAGGTGGAAGAGAGGAAGCCCCTCCCTGGCATTACCCCCTCGGCAGAGGTGAGGTAGGACAGTGTCCGGTGGAAGATGCAGGAGCAGACCTTGATAGCCTAACAGGAGTCAGGTCCAGTGTGCAAATGAAGACCTAACTACTTAGCCCTTGTTCGAACTCCAACATGGTGTGGACATCGACCCAAAGGGACAGCTCCTTGCACATCCTTTCGACAGAAGGAAGGCAACACTTAACCCTACTATGCGCTCTGATGGGATTGATGCTATTCCTTAGAATAGAATCAATCTGGCGAATGTTAATCAATGGTTAACGGTTGGGTATCGTGGTCAATGTGCAGTTGGAGAGTGCTCGCAAGTAATCCCTGTTGACAAGCCACTGATGAGGGTTGTCAATCGTTTGCCGATCACTTTAGTGTGATGGCGAATGGCCAGTAGCGAGAAGTATGTTGTATACCTTCTGATCTAGGGAACTACGGGCAGAGATTGACTAGTAAGTCTGAGTCACGAACTGCAGGCGAATTGCCGATGATCGGTGAATCGGTGGTCTGTGAGCCCAGGAATGTAACTGACAGGCAGATGAAGGCTGTCTGGTCAGTCAGCCAAGGTAGGTCGGCGATAAATGAGTTGGTAATCTGCTTTGAGAGCCCTGAGAGACAGCAGAATAGTTTAATGATAGTCAGTTGGTGATGGTAAGCCTCTGATGATCAGCAATCGATCGTGGACCAGTGATCGGTGAGCTAGAGATTAGCAAGCTGACTATGGTCCCTCCTGGTTGGTCAGAGATCAGCAAGCTGACGATGGGCTGGTCAGAGATCAGCGAGCGGAGTTCGATGATCGAAGGAAGATGAGCTGCCCATCGGTGACCTAGTGATCAGCAAGCTGAGGACTGGTTGTTGACTAGCAATCGTGATTGGAACGTTAGCAATCAGAGATCGTTCGTCATTGCAGGGATTAGAAGTCAATGATCAGAGCAAAGCTAGTAATTGGCGATCTGGTGATCGGCAAGATAGCGATCAGCAAACCGTAAACTAGCCATCAGCAAACAGTGATCTAGAGATCAGTCTGTTGATGCTTTCTTGTTTGCTGATGGTGGTCTGTCAAGGAAAAACCGCTTCAGAAGAGACAGGGACCAAGGATTCCCCGTTTTGATTCCCCTTGGAAGATGGAATCTTCGGGATCTTGAATCCTTGTGTGAAGCCTCTTTCCTATTTTCACGTCCGAAGGAGAGCACACTAACCCTACACGAGGAACAAAGGGAGTGCGGGTCCACATCGGGCATGGACAAGAACGCCCCACACGACTTCCCGGCCTTAGGCCCAGGACAACGGCGGTTTATGCTCCATAACGCACTATCACAGTACCGCCAGACACAGGAACGTAGCGGAAAATGATAAGAGAAAACTAATAAACACAAGGGAAAACACGAGGGAATTAAGTTATAAGCGCAAAAGCACGAGGGAAAGCACAACGGACCACGAGAAAACACACTTGGAACACAAGAGTCGGGGACACAAAGGGTCGCACTGAGATACGGAGAGCGTTGAGATGATATCACGACGCGACCAGAGAACTTACTGAAGGTCAAGACCCAAGCTAACATGAGGACTGCCTCGAGATTGCCCTCAGGGCACGTATCCTTCCGCCTAGGCCTACCATCACAGAAAACGGAAGTAGGGTAAACTACACAAAACTCTGGTCGGTTGAGAGGAGGTTCCAGGTAACTCCTAAGAAAGTAGTTCGAGGTAAGTCCCTGTGTTGGAACAAAGTTAAATTACAAATAATCATAATTTCACTTAAATAATTAAAAACCAATCGGAAGCGGAACCTAACCCGCAAACGGGAAAGAACCTCCCCCGTTAGAACACTGTCGGAAGTCCATGCAAGGTGAACAACCTTGAGAAGAGAAAGACCGAAGTCTATCTCGGAAAGGCCACACTCCCTTCCCTCAGTAATCAAATGTTCCCCGTGGAAGAGGGAAAGACAAAGACAACAGTTGAACGAGGAGGGTGGTCCAAAAGATGAAGATTTCCCTGTGGTGGCGGCCGAGTCAACAGGTTATCTGGCGACGGGAAGACCGATGGACAAGGGGGGAGAGGTCGAAAGGTAAGGATCCCCAGCCTTTCACAAGTGTCTTGAGAACCTGTCATATATGTTATCAGAAGCACAGCACAAACACTAAAAATTAAACTTACAACATTTCTATATATATATATATATATATATATATATATATATATACAGTGATGCCTCAGGATACGAAAGTAACCCGTTCAGGATACGGTTTCGTATCCTGATTTTTTCGTATCCTGAGTCGCGTTTTACATGTAAATAGCCTAATCCGTTCCAAGCCTTACGAAAAGACACCTTTTCTTCCATAAACACGCTAAACTGTAGTAATAAACATGCAATGCAGCCATTTCTATCATTCAATAATTAACCCAACCGTTAAAAACAGCCTAATCCATTCCAGAAACCACTATGAGATTATTCAATAATGTAGTTATAGCCTAGTTATCCCCCCCAAGCCCTACGAAACGGTCCGTTTTCTTTACTACTGTATAAAAGTTACGGTACTGTATGTAAAGCATTTGGAACAATTAAGGTGTATTGTCACCTGTACGTACACCTAAATTAAGGGTCGATACCCTGAAAAAAAGGTTACAGTTAATTAGTGTAACAAAAAAGTTGAAACTTAACTTTTGATTGAGACGATGTCCGATAGCGAAGTCGCGGCAGAGGAGGATGGCATAAGGCAGAAAACGTAAC
This sequence comes from Palaemon carinicauda, assembly GCF_036898095.1. Classification (NCBI taxonomy): domain Eukaryota; kingdom Metazoa; phylum Arthropoda; class Malacostraca; order Decapoda; family Palaemonidae; genus Palaemon; species Palaemon carinicauda. The sequence goes on along the minus strand of NW_027172247.1, from coordinate 17,424 downwards.
AAGTGATAGACTACGTACAGTAATTTACACACTTAACACATTAACACTTAAACTTTACAAAATAAAAAAATGGCAGAAATAATTACCACTTAACATTACATATGGAAAACTATAAAATGAAAGAAAAAATTACTTTAACACTTAACGGTAACATAAAACTTAAAATTAATTTTTTTTTTTTTGCTTTTTTATAACTACGTTTTTCATATTTTCTAAATCTCTTCTACTTCTTCATCACTTTCTTTTTTCTGTTTCTTTTCTTTACTTTCACCTTCTAATTCTTCATCACTTCCTCTTTTCTGTTTCTTTTCTTCACTTTCACCTTCGTCTTGGCCTACTAATACCGCTGGCCTCTTTAATAAGAAAATATCCATTGAAGCTTGTTTCTGCCTACTTTTCAACACATTTCTAAAATGCGTTAGGCAAACGTCATTGCAGTGTTGAAGCGCACGGTTGGTATAAACTTTTTCTGGATGTTCCTTTTCGACGTAGTCTGCCATTTTATGGAACCATGCGAGAATTTCCTTAATGTCTGCCGTTTTCAAAGGTGTAACATCCTCCTCATCACTGCTAGAGAACTGCTCTTGAACAACACTCACTTGCATCTCTCCAACTCCTTCAGGTCGTCCGTCGTCAACTCCTCGTGGTGCTCCTCGATAAGTTCATCTATATCCTCGGCGCTAACTTCCAGCCCCATGGACGTACCAAGATGTACAATGTCAGCCACCTCAGACTGCTGAATGGGTTCAGGATCGTCAACGATCTCGGCTTCGCCTCCAGGCTTCCCGAACCCCTCGAAGTCTCGTGCAGAGACAGCATCAGGCCACAGCTTCCTCCAAGATGAGTTCAGGGTACGCCTCAAAACTTCCTGCCAAGCGAGATCGGTGAGTTTGAGGCATATCACGATATTTAAGTGATCTTTCCAGAATTCACGCAGAGTGAGGTTTGTACTCTCTGTGACTTGGAAACATCTCTGGAAGAGATGCTTTGTGTACAATTTCTTAAAATTTGAAATAACTTGCTGGTCCATGGGCTGGAGGAGAGGGGTGGTGTTAGGCGGTAGATATAGGATCTTTATGAAGGAATACTCGGCCAGAAGATATTCCTCGAGGCCAGGAGGGTGAGCTGGAGCATTGTCCAACACCAGCAGACATTTCATAGGGAGGCGCTTTTCTTCCAAATATTTTCGGACAGTCGGACCGAAGCAGACATTCACCCAATCAATGAAAAGTTGCCTCGTTACCCAGCCTTTAGCATTCGCCCTCCACATCACGGGAAGGTTCTCCTTGATGACTTTGTGGGCTTTGAAGGCTCGGGGATTTTCTGAATGGTACACCAGCAGGGGCTTTATCTTGCAGTCCCCACTGGCGTTTGAACAAAAAGCAAGGGTAAGCCTGTCCTTCATAGGCTTATGTCCGGGTAGCCTCTTCTCCTCCGCCGTGATGCACGTCCGACAAGGCTGTAAGTGAGTCTACCAAAGTTCAAAGTCTGGCGACGCGCGCTTTTTAAAATTACTCTCGGCGAAGAGTTGGGATCTCGCAAGGTTTTCGTATCCTGAAATTTTATTCGTATACTGGGGCATAAAAATCTTCGAATCACTTTTCGTATCCTGAATTTTTCGTAAGCAGAAACTTTCGTATCCAGAGGTATCACTGTATATATATATATATATATATAAATATATATATATATATATATATATATATATATATATATATATATATATTAAGAATGTTTTCATATATATACTACATATATATGAAAAAGGAAGTTAAAAGACAAAAATTAATGGCAATCCAAAATAGGCGAGTAGGAAGAGTGGTTACAACCGGTCTTCATTCGAGCTAAAAGCAAAGGGAGTTAAATCACCGGTGTGTGAGTGGGAGTGGTAGCAAGCTAACCCCCTACCTTCCACACTAACTAGCAGCATGGGTAGTTAACCCTCGCTAAATTTTAATGGCTCGTCATTTCAGCTAAGCTGAAAGTAATACCCCAATTAAATAGCGTGGTTTGTATTCGTTACGGAACAAATATATTTAAATCTTAACTTCATTCTTGTGAAACCTGAATACAGTACTGTAATAAGAATGCTGTAAAATTATTTGATGAGAAACTCTCTCTCCAGAGAGACCAACGCAGATTGAAATGTTTGAGAAGAGCATTTGTGGATATGAAAGAGAAACCAAATTTTTAGATATTTTAATGAAGATTCTCCTCTCAAGGACAATCCAATGACAATTATATAACCTAAACTAATCACTAAGACCATAAGAGATTACATCAAGTAAATCACATAAATCTTAAAAATGATGATACATTTCTACCTTATTACTATTCTTATATTAAAACCCCCAAAACGAAGCTAACTCCATACCATAGTACTTCTAAATAACTGTATGGCTTCATATTCTAATACAAGTAGACTGGCTTTTAATTCTTCCTCCCAACTGACTTTCATAACTTCACTACACTACAAGAAGCAGGTAGAATCATCCAGTATTACTTTCAAAAAGAGACAATGTCACCAGCATTCTTTCAAAAGGCTTAATGCTGTATATCATTCTCTAAGCTTTGTTTAGGCTGTGACTAAGCCCATAAACTACTGCCCCTGCAACTGAATCAGCAGATATTTACAAGTTCAAACTTAATACAAAGGCTTTTCTGTTGATGTTGTCTCCTTTCCTAGTTTTTATAATGCTTATCTATTCATCATTGTTATCTATCTTAAAATAATTTCATTTTTCATTTCTCTTACATAGTTTATTCTTTACATTTACATTTCTTTACTGCACCAGACTGTCAACTATTTGGTCCTTTGGGCTAGTAGCTATTTGCTTTTGCCCCTTGGCTTCTAATAGTAATAATTAGGCTAAAATGAGAAACTTGAAAATACCTTGTATTTTCCCTAACTACACAACCCTGGAGCTCTTTACACTGGAGATGCCTTTTGGCAACAGCTGGAACTAGCTGCAAAACTTTTAGCAATGTGTAACTACCCTACGGTAGTTAGCGAAGGGAGAGTAAGAGTTAGACCAACCACCCTGCTCACACCAGCAGTTGTAACTGAACGTCACTTTGCAAATGTGGCAGGACTTCCTGGGGGAAGGTGATGGCGGGATCAGTGTGTTAAGAGCTCCAGGATTGTACAAGGATACAACAAAAATACAAATTATTTCCAAATCTGTCATTTGTTACAGCGCTATATACAAACTCCTACGATCTTTACAGTGGGGACTCACCGTTAGGTGGGTGTAAGTTCGAAAAACTAACTGTCTAGTGCCTGACCTGAGGTACTACTCTATGCTTAGCATGAGCGGTTTAGAGGCACCATGTCACCTTGTTGACTCTGAGAGCTAATGGCCTGGGTAATTGTGCGAAGGCACAAGAACTTTCATCTGTAATCTCTGCTGTTTTTTCTCCTTTATTCCAGATCACAATATCAGATTTTATAGCACCTCCTTCTATGATGATTCTTGAGGAAACCTTCAGAGCAAAAAGCTTTACCACAGTCCGTGCACATGAATGGTTTTTCTTACATGTGAGTTCTTAAACGTTTATCGAGTCTCTGTTTTAAATTATTTGTTTTGCCACATACATGACACTGGAATAGATCTCTCATGTGATTTCTTATGTTTAGTGAGATATCTTTTCGAAGTAAAGAATTTGCTACAGACGTTGCATTTGTATGGCCTCTCTCACGTATGAATTCTTAAATGGGCAGTGAGATTTGGTTTTCTAGTGAATGTTTTGCTACAGACATCACAATTGTATGGCTTCTCTCCCGTGTGAATTCTTAAATGCGCAGTGAGACTATGCTTTTCAATAAATGTTTTGCTACAGACATCGCAATTGTATGGCTTCTCTCCCGTGTGAATTCTTGAATGTTTAGTGAGACTATGTTTTGTAATAAATGTTTTGCTACAGACATCGCACTTGTATGGCTTCTCTCCCGTGTGAATTCTTAAATGTTTAGTGAGATGTGATTTTGTATTAAATGTTTTGCTACAGACCTCGCACTTGTATGGCTTTTCTCCCTTGTGAAGTCTTGAATGTACAGTGAGATATGATTTTGTATTAAATGTTTTGCTACAGACATTGCACTTGTATGGCTTCTCTCCCTTGTGAAGTCTTGAATGTACAGTGAGATTGTGTTTCTGGGAAAATGTTTTTCTACAGACATTACATTTGTATGGCTTCTCTCCCGTGTGAACTCTTAAATGTACAGTTAGACTGTATTTCGAAAAAAATGTTTTGCTACAGAAATTACATTTGTATGGCTTCTCTCCCGTGTGAATTGTTGAATGTGCAGCGAGACTGTATTGCGAAGAAAATGTTTTGCTACAGACATCACACTTGTATGGCCTCTCTCCCGTGTGAACTCTTAAATGTATAGTGAGATGTGATTTTGTATTAAATGCTTTGCTACAGACATTGCATTTGTATGGCTTCTCTCCTGTGTGAATTCTTAAATGCACAGGAAGATTAAATTCATTAGAAAACGTTTTCCCACATTCACTGCATGTGCATCGCTTTCTAGCTAAAGCATTGGAGTTAACATTACCAAATATCCTTTTTTTTATCTGCTTCTCATTTATTTGATTCACCTCTTGATTCAAAACATCTTTGTGTAATAATTCTTTTCCACTGATAACACATGAAAGTCTTCCCTTCTCTTTTCCTTTATCATCTTTCACAACTGTCCCTAAGTAAGTGTCTACACTTTCCTCATCATCGACATCCCCTTTACAACTTAATGAACCGTTTTCACTCAATGATGCATCGTACTCGTAGGAATTTGTCAAGTTGCTTTCGCTAGAATCAAATATTTCTGGCTCTACTTTGACTTCCATTTTTGGATCCAAGAAAAGAGCGCCATCATTAAAGAGAGCAACACTGCCAGACGTATCATTATTTTCTGGATCGACTGCAGGTGAAAATAGATCTTCAATTTCACTTTTCACTGAAAATTCAAAAGGTGGTTCAGAATTCATCATACTCTCTCTATCACAAGATGACACACCCCTTAATATTATTTTCAATAGACTTCAAAGAGGAAATTAAGACTAAACTTCCTATTCTCAGACATCATACTTAACAGTCTTTTCCAGTCTTACGTCTCTGGCATATACCTTCAGTAGCTTACAAGCTTTAGCAGCAAGAGGTGGATGATTCACTCCTTTGGGATGAAAAGTCTGGAAGAAAAGGAAACTACAATCAGTTGGGGAAGAGGAAAACTCAATAAAAATAATGGTATTTTCTAAAAATAAAATAAATTTATAAAGTACTGTAATTTGCATTTTTCCTAAACATAGAAACCATAGACATTGATATGTGCTCTATCTGTTCTTGTTACACATTTCAGGCATCTAAAAATCTCAATTCCTCTGTAGATTCTATAATCCACAGTATTTCCTGTGACATTATTGGTTTTATTCTTTAAATAGTTTTCCCCTTGCTCTTCAAAAAGGGATTTTGACGAAGGAAAAATCTATTTCTGGGCGAGAGACCTGTGCCGCCCAGTGAAATACTCCTAGAGCACTATTTCTAAGGAATATAACTGCTATATATTACCAGAGAAAAAAAGCATAGGAATGCCAGGTTGAACCCAGCTCGCTCACCTATATAAGGTGTCGGTATAAAATACTGGGGCGTGATAATTCACAACCAGAGGTCTCGCACTATTTAGATATCTCCTCTTCAAAATCCCCGCCACAGCGAGGTGCCGTTCAACACTACTACCACTAACCCAACCCACGCCAGTGACGTCACTCCTCATAGCACCCAAGGTTTGGGGCCCATGTTGGGAGGGAAGTCAAGGGAGGGTTCACTGGGCGGCACAGGTCTCTCGCCCAGAAATAGATTTTTCCTTCGTCAAAATCCCTTTTCTGGGCTCCGGCCTGTGCCGCGCAGTGAAATAGTACCAGAGAAATGGTCCCAAATCTTGGAACAATACCTGAGGAAGTAAAATAAAATCCAAAATAACAGGTAAGAGGATAGCAAGACATAGTTGATTAAGGTTCACTATGTTCAGGAGGAATCACATTCCCTGCTGCCACTGTAGCAAATATAAGGCTTCCAGAGGTTTTAAGCAGTGGCGTTTAAATACTGTTGGAGACTTCCGGCCTATATATTTAGTAAGTCCAGTGAAGTTCATAGTAATTAACTGAGGTAGCTACAGCTCATATATCATGGACATGAGGGAGTGATGTGGGAATGATTCTAGGTAGCCCGTTAATGAAATGCAGAATCTTCTGTCTGAGTCCTTTCAGGATGATGGTTCTTCACCTTCTCTAATGGGTAAGGGCCCCGAGGACTGAACGGGAGATATGTTTAAGTAGGCTTCCAGAGTGTTTACTGGACATAAAGATGGGTCCTGCGGAAGTGGGACAATCTTCCAGGGGAACCGTCTGTCCTGGGGGTCCTCATTTTCGCTAAAAATCTTTTGTCAGGGGAAAGGAGTACTTCCCCTGACGAGAGAAATTCAATATGACCTGGATCTCTAGACAAGGCTGAAAGTTCTGATATTCTGGCGCCAGAAGTCAGGTTCATTAAGAACAAGGATTTCCTAACCAATGGAATATAATGGCAAGTCTCGTTAAGAGTGTCTGAAGCCAACTTAAGTACGTCATTCAGAAACCAGGAAACTGAGCTAGGATGAGTTGATGGTTTCAATCTGGCGCAGGTTCTCGGGATGGATGAGAAGTATGAATCTGTAAGGGCAATATTAAAGCCAATTGTAAAACCTTCAAGGCTGACTTAATTTGTGGTAATAGTACAAGTCGCTAAGTCTGATTCAAATAAAATTCTGAAGAAGGTTACTGTCAGATTCATAGTCATCGTCTCAACCTTTGAGTCCCTTAAAAACTGGCAAGTTTCATAACAGCCGAATCATACTGTCGAAGGGTGGATCCCCTCTTATCTGATTCTAAAAATAACGTATTTGAGGATCAATATCTGCACCTCTTGAGCTGCAAATTTCATAAAGTCCAGAAAGGTAGGGCATTCTGAATTTGAGGAAGCTAACACACAGCGAGCTGTACTGCTTGTGTTAGTATTGGATTGGGGATCTGTCGAGGTGGAGACCCAGTTCCACCAGAAGGGGAAACCCGTTGTGCTTGGGCCAGATGGGGACTACTAGAGCAACTTGGCCTTTGAAAGTCCTGAACTTGTCTAACACTTTCATCGACAGATTTATTGGTGGGAATAGGTAAATTCTCTCCCAAGTGTTCCAGACTAATGATAGTGCGTCTGTGGCGTAAGCCCGAGGATCCGGGCTGGGAGCTACGTAGCACTCCAGTTGTAGTTGGACTTTGTTGCAAATAGATCTATCTGGAGATCCGGAACCTGAGAAAGAATCCAACTGAAGGACATTGGGTCTAGTGACCACTCCGACTCCAGCGGAGTTGTCCTCGAAAGTGCGTCCGCCACTATCTATCTAGAAGAAACCTGATATGTTGGTTTTTGGCTGGAGCCGGTTGCTTAAGGTCAAAAATACCGCCATGGCCTCTAAAACATTGATATGAAGTTGGCGGAATATTGTCGACCATAGTCCCAGGACTTTCGTGTACTGAGAGTATCCCCCCCCCCCCCCCCCGCCTGTTAGGGAGGCGTCTGTGTAAATGACGAGCTTGGGGGTGGATATTGTAAGGAAACGGATTTGCCAGATTTTGACCTTTGTCCATGGTTGAAGTCTTTTCTTCAGAATTGGTTGGAGTCGAGCCCTTTGTCTCGATATTACTCGTTTTCCTGGAGCACCATACTCGGCTTATATCTTTCAGTCTGGCCTTCAGTAGTATATCTGTTACTGAGGCAAACTGGAGGGCACCCAGGATTCTCTCTTGATTTCTTCTGGAAGACAATTTGTCTTTGAGAAAACGTATTGTGTTTTGCTATATCGTTCCTCTTGGCTGTTGGGAGACAGAGTGTGGGAGCATAGAACCCATTGAATCCTAACCATGAAACTTGTCCTCGGGACCAAACGAGATTTCTCGAAGTTGATTTGGAGCCAAAACTGTTGTAAGAGATTATCACTCTGTAGTTGCTGTGAGGCAGTTTGCCTAGTTGAAGCCTAGAAACGGACGAAAATGCCTTGCTTTCGGAACATGATAGCAAACGTCTGCAAGATCCATAGGGGAGGTGACGGTTCACAGAGAAGCAAGGTCCGCACCTGAGAGATGGTCAGCATGTGAAACTTGTCGCATTAAATGTAAGAATTCAGAAGCGACAGGTCTAGGATTACTCTTCGCTATTCTGAGTCTTTCTTTGGCCCGCTGAACAAGTGATCCTGAAATTACAAACGATTTACTTTCTTTATTGCTTCCTTTTGCAATAAATCGTTTTCATATAAGACTAGCTCTTCCGTTGGATGTTGATGAAAACTGGTTGGTGGAGGGGGCCATTCTATCCAACTCCACCCCAGACCTTTGGAAATTATACTGAAATCCCAAATGTTGAACGTTCAACGGTTCCGGAAGATGTAAAGTCCTACCCCTACCTGAGAACTCCCAATGATTTGCTGCGGATTTACCTCCTCGGCCTCGAGAGTAGCTGTTGCGAAAAGTTCCTCTCGAGCTAGCGCCTCTGGGGCGCTGGTAACCCTGGAAAGCACCCTGAGTTTCAAAGGTGGGCCTAAGGGCTGGGGAAGTAGCATAGGAGGTAGTTGCTACTTGGGACTGAGGAACCAGCACGTATTGCTGTTGGGGTTGACCCTTCGAAGTGAAAGGTTGACTCCCTTGTGCCACCGGGATGGTTTGAACCACCTGTTGGGACTGCCGGTTTGGAAGGAATGGAAAGATCTCAGACTCTTTCTACCTCGAGATTGGTTGCTGGCCGGTTCGAACTTGTGCTTGGGGACTAAGCCCATCGAACCTTGAGGCTCTGATTGACCCTAGCAGCTCCAGACTGGGGCTTTAATGAGCTTGTTAGGCTCATGTCTGATAGTGGCCTCAGACAAGACATGCCTACAGCAACGACGTCTGGCCGCAAAGAAGTCGTAGGAATCAGACAGTAGGGTTTGAAGTAATGACTTCGTCAAGACCTTAAAAGGTGGTTCTTCTTCATACATTAAAGAGGTCTTTTCTGCCATTGTAGCCGAGTTGATATGTCTACTCAGGCGCATACAGGCTTCGAGCTCGAGGCATATCAGAGATTCCGGAAGCCTGGGTAGCCACTCACTGAACTGAATGGGAGCACAGTCAGCGCTTAATTTACTCGATGTGAAGGTCGCCGGGGCGTTAGTCCAGCAATCGTGATCCCCCAGGGACAGGAGGGAGGTCGGATGCGTTTCCTTCAGCTGCGGTAACGGCTTGTCCTCGTTTATTGCCTGCTGAGCAAGGTCCGATATCTTAGTGACACACGGAGTAGGGGTTTACTCCTCCACTAGAAACATCGTGTACGGGCTCTTGTGAGGTGTTAACGTAGTGTTAACACACTCCCACTCGTTTAAGGGCCGGACTCAGGTGGACTGAGCCTGCCCCTTTGGGTACATTTTGGTTTCTTTGGGGACCTTGTCAAACCTTACGAGTGTCTCCTCGGTAAGGCATGCGAAACCAGAGAGAGGGAACTGTAGACCCGGCGGGTAGAATTCAAAATCTTCTACAGTCCGGGTGCCAAACCCTTCGATGGTTAACATACCATCTTTGAAGGGAGAGCGCAAGGCCCCCTTCCACGGATTGCTTTCGACGAATTCCGGGAGCTTAGAGGCATCCGGGATGATATATTGTGCTGTTGAGGTAGCCCATAACAAATGAGACCCTGTAAGAGGCTATCTGGTTTAGCACTCTCTCTTCCCCCTAATGGGCAATAATTCCATTCAATTGTCAAGTTCACAGAGGCACCAGGAATCTTCCATCCTATAATTCGTGGTGACTCGGTATGTGACACGAGCTTTGAGCCAGTGAGCTACAGAGGTCCGTAATTTATATATATATGTATATATATGGATAAATATCAGCACAACATCGTGTTCAAATAGAAATAAATTTCTACCTCATCCCTGGGATCGGTCGCCGGCCTCTTCTAATGAAAGGTCAGGTTGAAACTAACCATGCCACGAGAGGCCATGCATCAATCTGGAAAGGGTTGCCGGATCGAAGGGAGCCTCCGGGGTCGTAGGTTTCAGGCCGGGCTTCGCTCTCGACCCAAGAGAAGTCTTAACTGGTTTGGTGATTTGGAAGACCTGTGAGTCTTTGGTAGGGCTGGCAGGTAGCTTTAACTTTAGGGACAACGGGACGTGGCCCGACATCAGCCACGTGCTTCCTTGAAAACCCTAAAAGGAAGAGACACAGGGTCTCTTTGCCCTGACACTCCAGGCAAACCCGCCAATCCAGATCTAAAGAGTCGCCAAGGTAGAAGAGACTGCGAGCTCCGAAAGAGGGTATATCGTTACTAATGAACAAGGTAACTCCGTTGGGAATGTAAAATAAATAGATCGAGAATAAATGTTTAAATCGATCAATCACAAAGGAAATAAAATGAAAATCCCAAAATAATATATCCGAAGTTATAATTATAGATAGTAACGACAGGGGCACCTACAGTGTCCCATAGTAGGGTAGTAACCCAAAAAGATCCGGGTGTTCCGAATTCTTAAAATAGACCGGTATGAAACCGGGACAAAAGGCTATGAACAAAATTTCGGACCGGTATAATAACCGGGGAGAAAACTTTCATAAATTAACTGACATTGTCAAAATAATTCCATAAAAGGTGAAGATTATCAATAAAATAATATTGTCATAGCGCGAAATATACTATCCCGTCGGTACTGGGGAAGTATAGAATAACATAAAGATACATAAGTATCCCATAGCAGGTCAGTAACCTAAAGAGATCCGGATGCTCCGAATTCTGGAATTAGACCAATATGAAATCGGGACAAAAGACTATGAACAAAATTCAGATCGGTACAGTAACCGGGGAAAAACTTATCATAAATTAACTGACTTTGTTAAAACAATTCCATAATAAGTTAAGGTTATCAATGAAAAAATATTGTCATAGCGAGAAATATACTATCCCGTTACTACTTGGGAAGTATAGAATAAAATAAAGATACGTGAGTGTCCCATAATAGGTTAGTAACCTAAAAGGATCCGGGTGTTCCGGGTTCTTAAAGTAGACCGATATGAAACCGGGACAAAAGGCTATGAACAACTCTAGGACCGGTTTAGTAACCGGGGAAAAACTTATAAATAAACTGACATTGTTAAAACAATCCCGTAATAAGTTAAGGTTATCAATGAAATAATATTGTCATAGCTTGAAATACACTATCCCGTCGCTACTTGGGAAGTATAGAATAAAATACAGATACGTGAGTATCCCATAATAGGTTAATAACCTAAAAAGATCCGGGTGTTCCGGATTCTTAAAATAGACCGATATGAAATCGGGACAAAAGGCTATGAACAAAATTTCGAACCGGTATAGTAACCGGGGAAAAAATTATAAAAATTAACAGACATTGTTGAAACAATTCCGTAATAAGTTAAGATTATCAATGAAATAATATTGTCATAGCGAGGAATATACCATCCCGTCATTACCAGGGAGGTATAAAATAAAAAGGGATGAAAAAGGATGCAATGAATAAATATAATCAAAACTAGTTCCGGGGGGAACAGGGTTGGTAAAGTAAACTTAAAGTAACTTAAAGTAACTTAAAGTAAACTTAAAGTAACCGAAGATACATCCATAAAATACATAAATAGAAAACTCCAGTTATGATCTAAAACTAATGTCTGTAATTGAATAGGGCTCCCGGAGGGAGGATATTAATCAAAACTGTGTCAGTGTCAACAGATCTTGTATTTAAGAGCCCGAAGGCTCCGATGTCTGATGACGATGGGTACCACGGGAGAGCGCGGGGGGAGCCAATGGAACCCCCACTACCCAAACGGAGGTACCGGGACGAAGGTAATGATTCACGTAGAATATAATATAATGATATGGGATATTAATAAGTCCTATGCGGACGATAATAGCAGGAGGTACCGTAGGTGGGGACACTCCTAATATAAGTGCTCATTCTTACAACCATAGCTAAAAGCAAAATTTACACCAAGGTGCAGTCATACCGACTAATCACGTGTGATAGTCCCCGGTGGTCCCGGCCCTCCCCCTCCCCCGACCGATGGCTAATCGGGGCGACGGGAGGGGGGGAGACGAAACCGCCCGGTATGAATGAATGAGACTAAGTCACACCCCGTGGGTACACTCAGTCCTCAATATGTCGGAACGTTGAGGGAAGACTGAGGAACAAGCATACTTGACCCGTATGTCATAACCAACAACCATCGAGTGAGAGGATGGGTGTACACTGGAGGAGGGGGGGATGGAATAGCCTCCCCAACCTGTGGGGAGGGGGTTATGGTACCGGGGAATCACCAGTGCGTAGTGGTAGACAGGGCTACCAACTGGAGATCCCCTCAACATGACATGAAAATCCCAAAAATATGATCATAACGGAGTAAAGCAATAAATATAATATCAATGCACAAATACATAAAAATAATTAATGAATTAAAAGCGAAATCACGTAAGTAAGGTTAGGCATGCAGAAATAATATGGCGAGAGAGGGACTCGGGCGAGTGGTAAGGGAGGAGCATGACGCCATCAGCAGATGGAAAGCAGGGGTACCAACCTAGTTACTGAAGCGGTAGATCGAACAGTAAAAACAACAAAATACGCGAGAGTCCCACTCGAACCAAATGTAAAACTAGGTGGAGCGTAATAAAACTAAAAGGTTTAATAATAATAAGTGAGATGGTCGTCTTCCTAGAACTAGCGAAACAATCTCAAAGGTGACGCAATCCACCAAAATGCACGAATGCAGGCATACCAACATAACCTACTCCTTGATGAAACGCTAACACTGACATCATAGGATAACTTAAAATTAATGCTAGATGAAAGCATAAAGATGGTGTACTATATAAATGTAAGGAAAAAACTCCTAAAAGTTCGAACAAATATTAATGACGGACGAACTAATGAGAAAAAGGGCAGAGCCGAACCATGAACGGTAAGAACGGGGACGCCGTTCATATATAAACACTTCTCAATTAATAAAAACAGAGGTTACACTGCCCAATCTCGCTAAAACTCATGGATAAAGTACTTAACTTCGATGGGGTATCATGGGAATCGGCCATCGATTATAAAATAATGATAAATCCAAGGGTAAACACAAGAAAAAAAACATGTTGGACTTAATAACAACAAGTGCTATAAAGGAGTTGACGTCACTGGCGTGGGTTGGGTTAGTGGTAGTAGTGTTGAACGGCACCTCGCTGTGGCGGGGATTTTGAAGAGGAGATATCTAAATAGTGCGAGACCTCTGGTTGTGAATTATCACGCCCCAGTATTTTATACCGACACCTTATATAGGTGAGCGAGCTGGGTTCAACCTGGCATTCCTATGCTTTTTTTCTCTGGTAATATATAGCAGTTATATTCCTTAGAAATAGTGCTCTAGGAGTATTTCACTGCGCGGCACAGGTCGGAGCCCAGAAAAGACATAGACATTTCATCCAATATCTTATTTCCTTTACTGTACTTCCTCTCCAGTCACCATCAAAATTGTCTTGCTAATACTGCTATGCACCTCTGAGCCTTCCTCCAGAATTATGAACAGCAAAAGGTTTTATAGTAATCCTCCACAGACAGGAACATTTACTACAAACTCTTCTGTACCATTCCCTCTGCTTATGCTTTGCTTCTAGTATTATGGCAAAGTAACATTACTCACTTGGTAAGTTGTTTCTTTCTGGTTGCCTTTGTGTTGTCCAATGCCTTCTTAAGACCTACAGATACCCTCCATACCTGTGAAGATGGACCAGGAATTCTGCAATTTTAATCTGAGAGGGTCTAGAAGAAGAATGATCTTTCATCCTACATCAGCGTAAAAAAAAAACTGCCCATTTGACTTGAAAAACTCGTTGTATAGACTATAGCATCACATGGCTTAGGGTAACTAGATGAAAAGACTTCTTATCTAGAGAACCTCCTGACAGGCTCCAAGCATGAAGATCAAGCATGTGGAGCCCCTGATGAAAACGATGAAAGTGAGGCTGTTTGGTAGATCTGGTCTCTCTAGCTATCTGAAAGGAGGCTTCATTAGGACCTCAAAAAGGTCTGGGAACCAGTCCTTCCGAGGCCAGAAGGGAGCGATGAGGGCCAAGGAAAGACGACTGGTTTCCCCTTTCCTTGATAAGATGCCCAGATCAGAGAGAGGGAGGAGGTGTCCACCTAAAGACTTCCTCATCTTGTAAGTGGGCATCTGTCCTCATGTACTGGGGATACTCGAAAGAAGGGAAGACGAATTGGTAACAAAAATTCATTCCTATGACATGGAATTAGAATTGAAAAACAATACAAGACTGAAAAATTATTTGAAAATAAAGCCTCCACTAATTGGGCACCCCTATATCAATACAAAAACACAAGTACCTGGTTTTTTTTTCTAAGACACCCAAACACCCAAAGAAAAAGATATAAAATATAAAAGTCCTATTTGAAAATACAATCCCATTAGGTTTATGATGCAAATTTCTTAGCAATTGACACCAAGAAAGAGCCTTTTCAGTCAAGGTCAAAGTATTCAAACAAAGTTCCCAGCTTGTGACATAAGAAAGTTCCAAGCTTGTTGCTGTCTGCTGCCCAGGAGGAGGACACTGCCGTCTGCAGCCCTGGAGGGGGACACTGCCGTCTGCTGGCCTGGAGGGGGGACACTGCTGTCTGCTGGCCTGGAGGGGGACACTGCCATCTGCTGTCCCGAAGAGTACCCTTGTGTGTGCCTCTGCCCCTTCTTGTAGAGTGGCACTACCTGTACAGAAACTATTGAGAGCCACTACCACCGTCTAGAATGATGTTTAGCACTGTCATCTGCTGGCCTGGAGAGTGGAACTAAGTGCTGCTGAGGAGAGAGGGGAACTGCCTCAGCTGTAGCTACTGGAGCCATTTCTGGCCTATTGGCTTTGGCCGGGTTACCCAAGAACTGCTTCCCTAGTCCACTGGCTGCAGTCTCTGGCGCACTAAAGGGATTAGTTGCCGGAACAGGTGCCGAAGCAAAAAGTCCACCTAAAGCAGGAGACTCCCAGAAGCCTGGTAAAGGTGGGAGTAATGGTGAGAACCCTGGTACATTTCTTTGAGAAATCCTCAGTTCTTACCAGGATTTCCAAGGTCCCTAACCAAACATCAAGCAACAAAGTAGCCTGTATGGGGAGAATAAGAGTTGGATGAGGCACGTCTAAGATCTCAGAATAGCTCCTCTGCTGCAGATAGGAGGTGGGAGAAGCTTGGTGGTAGAGCCGGAACATTGGGAGGAGGAGAGCTCAGAGAGCTGTAGGATGATCGTAGCACTGGCACCCTTCACGCCCTGAGACCAAGGCAAGGTTGCACTAGTCTCTGAGGGCTTTGCTCTCTCGGCAGTTGGTAAACCCATTGAGAACCCTGATATGAGTCAGAACCTGACAGAATGCATGTTCCGACTCTTTCTGCTCTCCTTCCGATGTTGGACTTGGACTTGCAGCGAAGTCTCCTCCTTCCACCTCTGAGAGCTCTTCTCCGGGTGGGTCGCCCACATCCCTCAAGTGACAGGCTGCATCTGTAGGTTAGAGGTTCTTGAAGAGGACTTTGGAAGAGTCTTGGAGTCCTTCGGTTCCTTTTGAGGAAGGAGGTAGGGCTCAAGCATCGAAAGCTGCATTGTCATGTCCCTCCTGTCTTCCATCGGTGGTGGAGAACTCTCTGTGCGAGGGGAAACTTCCTCCGAAGGTGAAAGAGAGGAAGCCCCTCCCTGGCATTACCCCCTGGGCAGAGGTGAGGTAGGACAGTGTCCCGTGGAAGATGCAGGAGCAGACCTTGATAGCCTAACAGGAGTCAGCTTTACCCTAGGGGAAGTAACCACATCTGAGACCTTCTTCCTCAACAGGGGAGAAGAAGCTGTGGTTCCTTACAGTAGGTCTGCTGTAGCTGTAAAATGCTCTGAAGAGCTGGCAGACAGAGCAGGCTTGAAGGCTTGCACCACTGCTCTGACCATAGCCCTGAACCAGGGCTGCTGACTGACTGACGCACTGTCAGACAGATCCTCAGAAGGCCCTGAAGGGAAAGGGACCGACAGTTCCCTGAGAGGAGTCTCTGCTGTTGATGGATCCACCTTTGAGGAAGGCAGCTTCGGGATCCTGAACCCTTCTGTGAAGACCCCTCCACCTTTCCATGGCGGTCGCGCTGTAATGCGTTTGCAGGGAGGAGAATGATGCGATGGTGAGCTGTCTACTCGATGTTCCTTAAAACCTAGGAGCCTGTAGAACCTGCTCATGGCCATGGCGCAAGTGGGACAGTGAGAGATAGCGCATTGGGGAGCGCTGGTGGGCCAGAGAGCGCACAGGAGAGCAAAAGCGTGCAGTAAGACGCTGAGCAGGATGATGCTGGTGCGGTTTCTAGAGAACGCGCAGTACGACGCCACACAGAAGGATGCTGGTGTGTAGTTACCGGTACATTTGTATGAGAGCGTTGGCGCGCAGGTGAAAACTGACAAGCTGGAGAGCGCCAATGAGCCAGAGGGTACTGGTGAGCTGAAGAGAGTTTTAGCACAGGAGAGCGCTGTTGCGCAGTGGACCAGTGGCGCTTGGGAGTGGGGTGACGTACAAGAGAGCGCTTTCGTGCGGGAGTGCGTTGGCGATTCTGATACCGAGGCTGCGCATGAGAGCACTGATGTCTCAGGGAGTGCTGTTGCTCAGGGGAGCGCTAACGAGCTTGAGCTGGAGAGCGGAGTTGAACCGCGAATGCTGGCTAGCTGGCAAACACTACTCTTTGGAAGGGCAGGGCTGTGCTGGATATCGTTGGCGATCAGGAGATCACTGGAGCATTGGAGGGGGCTGAGGATGAGAAGGAGAAGGCTAGCGGAAAAGGGAACGTCAATGTGCTGGAAAGCGCTGACTCATTGAAGAGAAACACGTTCTGGAAAGCGTTTCGAGTGCACGCTGGCGCTGACGAGCTGTTGAAGAGCACAGGTGCATTGCAGGGAGCTGGTAAGCTGGAGAGAGTTGGGGCTCAGCAGAACGCTTAGGTAGAACATCCGAGGATGTACAGGAGATGGGAACAGTGACGGCAGGTCAGGAGGTCGGCTGGTATGTCGAACTGGAACAGGGATGTGCGCTTTGGAAGGGCAAACATCCACTAATGGCGATCGCAAACGATACGCAGAAGAGTCCAGGGCTGAAGTCCGAGGACTATCCGCAGAGTCATCAGGAGAAGGAGAAGGACCAGGAACAGGCGAAGGTCGAGGGCCAGAACACCACTGAAGCGGCAGCTCCTCTGTGGGCAACGGCTGTGAAGACGAGGCTGAAGAGCCTTTTCAATGATGGTGAAGGGCAACCTTTAAGTCAACCCGGAGGGAGAGCTCTGCGATGTGGGATCAGCAA